>NC_135443.1:5172328-5472328 GCF_051991255.1 Vanacampus margaritifer
TGGCCAACTCGGTTTCAGCTGACTAGTCACGCTGTGATTGGTCAACTGCTGGTCACATGACATATGGACGCCATCTTGTTACCCTGCTGAAACCAAGTTGGCCAAACTCTCTCTATATACGGCTCTGGACATACGGATTTATGGAGACGGTTTCTCCTTAGTAACAAGGCTGCAGTTTCCATCTCAAACACAAATAGAGCCACTAATTTGTCAACACCTCGCCTCTAGCCATAAATCGTCTGGGATAGGGTAATATCCCTGACCTAGTATAGGAAATTAAGAAATAGGTGGCTAGCAAACATCCTTTCCTCTTCATAAATACAGGAAATACACTCAGTACTGATTAGGATGTCTGCAGGTAATGGGAAATGCACTCTACAAGTAAATGAGCAAAGCCAACCTAGCGCGCTTGGGTTGACTTAAATCAACGCGGAAAGCTCAGTTGATGAACTGCTAATATTTAAAATACTCAATGGGAGGTGGTCTTCTCATATTTGCATGCGGAGTACATAGAAATCCACGCCGGGCTTTCATATGCTTAGATTGGAAAGTCCAAATGTAAAGTACAGCCAGGCAGCCCTCACACATACACGCTGAAAGTCATTGAAAACTCCAACTGTGATGAGCGGATTATTAGCGCCGCTGAGTAGGCAAACGCTGTTTGAAATGGAGATGCAGTAGGCAAGCGTTAAGCGGAATTATGCATACTTCCATCAGAGCTGGAGCGAGTCCTGGAGTGTCTGGATGGATGTGCACATGGTTCCAAAAACCATTCGGGAAGCTTAAATGCAGAGGGGAAAGAATCATCTCCATGGGGACTGATTGTGTAATTTACTAGCAGCCATTAAATGCATGGCAAAGCCGTCAGACTACAGGATGCCAAGGCATTATGCTTGTCAATAACAAGCATAATATAGAGGGAATATTATCAGCTAAAATGGCAAATCACACAACAGCCAATTTTACACCATCTTTAATAACACTGCCATTTTGAGAAAATGTATCATACAGTTTATGGCTGATGGAATTGGATGTTAAAATGGAGTTTACACATATCGATATTACTGCGTATCATTATTATTATTATTATTATTATTATTATTATTATCATTGTCATTAGTCGCAGTAGTATAGGTAAGTAGCAGTGATAGTGTTAGCAGTAGTAGTTGTGTTCTTCTAATTTTTATATGAAATTAGTTGTAGTAGTAGGCTGTAGCAATAGTAGTAATTGTATGGATGCAATAATAATAATAATAGTAATAGTAGTAATAATAGTAGTAGGTAGTAGTATTTCTGTGCTAATGCAGTCAAAACCACACAGAGCTCAGGCTGGCTATTTGGCTCCCTCTATTGACAGCTTGACGACACCGCATTTCATAATTTGGGGAACCAGTGCTTGCCACTAGATGGCAGTAGACGATGAGTTTTTAGAGAACCAATGAAAGAAGGTTTGAGAATACTATTTAATTGGATATACTATAATACTGTGGAAACCCAATTGCCGAATGTGATCAGTATAAATGTAAAAACAGCTGTTTTAAGGCAACTGATGAATCAAGGCCTCTGAAAATTGTTCTTTGACTCGTCTCCTCAGCCTTTGGGTGGCATGACTTTTAAGAGCCCCCTTCCCCCCACCCCTCCCAATGTTTAAACTCTGCAGGACCGTCTCCCGGCTATTACTTTGATGTGGGATTAACATGAATGAGACTGCAGGCCCGCTGGACGCGGAACGATGACTCAAGAGGTTTCTCCCCTTGAGTGGGCCAGGCCAGGACACTCTAGCATCAACATTCATGGTCTGAGGAGTTTAAATTCACGCCAGGCCACTACCTAAAACAAAGCTTTAATCCGCATGAATAAAAGGACAAGAATATGACTTCAACTCAGGGTGTCCAAACCTCTTTTTTTTTTCGTACAAAAAGGATAATAAAAGGATGTGAGGGCCACTTTGACATTTTTCAGTATTCTAAAACCAATCCATCAATGTATATTTGTTATTTGTTTTTTTTTGTATCTTATAGTTACAGTATTTTTCTCTTTTTTTTTTAATACAGAAGTATATGAGTCAAGTCATTTTGTAGATTTTGTGGTGGGTCGCAGAAGAGCGAGCTGTACTTAACTGAGAATCTTTAAAGCATTGTTTGCACGAGGATAATTCATGTGATGAGTTCAAAAATTTGACGTTGGCATAGAGCAGAAACTGGAGCAAAATTGTTTTTATGTAAATGTCAAAAAGTGGGTTTAATGACCTAATGCTGTTTTTAGTAAAGTGCTAGTAATGTGATATTTAGTATGCTAGCTAATACCATAATATTAATGAGCTTCATGAAAAATTCAACAGTCATTTATGTAACATGGTTTCATGTTTGTGTACATGCTAAATGTATGTGTTGATGCTTTTTGCTCCTCTCAGTTCAGGAGCTTCGCCCCTATCTTGTGGCATCTATACGCAACTACAAACCCCTTTTAGGAAGTATCAATGATTCGTGGATTTTCGGGGTTTACTGTAGGCCGCTAAGAATTGAATCGCAGTCCACAAAAGCCCCTGGGCCGTACTTTAGACACCAATAACTTGCACCAATTCAACACTGCGACTTCAAAGTGAGCCTGACAAATGACGACATCGTGTCAAGACGTGAACTTTTGCCACATTTTCATGACACCACTGATCTTAATTGCGTTTGTTCTGGGATCAGATGTCCCCCGCCAGACGCTACATTTCATTAAAAGCCATCTCACTCATGTGGATCCAACACACACATACAATGAGAGCGCATGAGTCAGTATATGGAGCGAACACAGTGAAGAGTTACTCACTCAGTGGGAGGGTTGAGGTCCTCTGACTTGGTCTCAAAGAACTTCAGAACCTCCTCGCTTTGGGAAATGTGGGTGGGGAGCTTCATCAGAGCCTGCGGGAGGGAGGGAGGGAGAAAAGCTTCTGTTTGGCACATATCGAACAATAAAAGGTCGCATGTATTCTGAAGTAGGTTTGACTAGCAGTGAGTAAGAAAGAGTCAGTCAGATGAGAAGACCAGGTGGAGGGTGTGGAGGGGAAGGAAGAAGGTTTCTTAGGCCAGAGTCAAGCCCACGGGGATGATATAGAATAACAATCATTTGTCTCAGCCAGCTGCTCTGGAGCCATAAACAAAGCCTTATAGAAACCATATTTAAAAGGGCATGTCTGTGATGTTCACTACATTTCATTCGGGCAGAACACTGCCATTAGGTCCAAAAAAAAAAAGAAAAAAAGAAAATTGAATGAAAACCAGGAAGTTGAAAAATTATGACTGGAAAAAATAAAACCATGTGTCATTGTATAAGACGGTCATGAAGGGGAAATCCCAAGACTGACACTGAAAACCACATTTTATGATATACTATATATTTTTTCTTTCACTGCATTTTGTTTTCACAGCGGGATTTTGTTTTGGTCCCAATATTTATATTCCTACAATGCCAAAATGTAATTTGAATAACAACACCACAGAGACACCAATGCATGAATTGAGTCAGTATAATGTAGTGCACAAATCCGAGCACTTATGTATTCTAGATACTAATGTATTCTAAATGATCTCATAGCGGGACAAAAAAAAAAGAAGCCTTATTCTATTGCCTCTATCAAGCGTTAAAAAGTTCCTACATTTTGATTGCTGTTTGTTTTTTAGTAAATTTGATCAGAACTACTAATTTTCACAAACTTTGTCAGCCAATGAAAAAAATGTAAATTTAGTGAAGAAGCGGACAAAAAAATGCCAAGTGAAGAATGTAATTACAATTTTTTTTTTTTTACAGATACAGTCAACCTGCATTGGGGCTAGGCAGGACAGTGTATCTGCTGTGTACCGAACCTTTGCAAATTCACAGATTTGTTTTGGTACCTGTCCTCAGTTATTCACGGAAAATCTTCACACTCAAGCCTAAGTAATTAATGTATTACTTTGCTGTTATCAAGTGGTAGCTTGGTGCCTATGTTGAAGTGAGTTTAGTAGCTTCGTTTTAACAAAAGTAGTGCTTTGCCGCCATTTTTACATCATCTAGGTTCGAGGGAATGATGTCGAGGTAACATGAGGGGAAATTATTTAGAGAAAAGTAGTGCTTTCCCATCATCTCTTGTCCTCTTTGTGTCACAGATCGATGTTGAAGTGAGCTGAGGCGCTTCATTTAGATAAATGTAGTGCTTTGTCGCCATCTTGTGGCATTTTGGTTACAGGGAATTATGTTGAGTTAAGTTGAGACGCTTCATTTAGACAAAAATAGTGCTTTGGAGGTATGTATTGGAATATTTATGCCAAGGAACAATATTGAAGTGAGCTGAGGAACTTGGTCTAGACAAAAGTAGTGCTTTGCCACCATTTCTTGGAATCTTGGGGCTAAGGAATGATGTTGAAGTGAGTGCAGGAGCTGCATTTTGACAAAAACAGTACTTTGCCATCACCTTGTTGCACCCTGGTTCCAAGGACGATGTCAAAGTGGGTTGAGGAGCTTCATTTAGAAATAAGCAGGGCTGGACTGGCCATCTGACATACAGGGAAGATGCCCGGTGGGCCAACGCCTTTTGGGGCCAATATGGCGCTATTTAATTAATATTTTCCTTTATTTTACCCCAAGAAGGGGAGAAGACCATTAATCCATTTACAATATAAACAGAAAACTGAACCAGCGGGCTGGCCGGTCTAAGTCAAAATGCCAGGGATGATTTTTTTGGTGCCAGTCCAGCTCTGGACAAAACTAGTTATTTGCCACCATCTTGTGACCCCTCTATAAACATTTTTAGCCCCCAGACTCCAACTCATCTATTTCAGGCCCGCTTTGGAAGGTGCATTACTGCCACCTACAGCACTGGAGTGGGACAGGTCAGATTTAGATGTGTGTAATGTTGTGGCCGCTGTAGATTTCTGAATGAAAATCAGCGGCACGCTTGGCACCACACCTGCCCTGCACTTCCTCCCCGACTTAACATGTTATGTTAACTCGGCTGATTCATTGGTGCTTTCTTCACGTATTCCGCTGCAAGCGAGTGTGCCCCCACTTCCTTAACTTCCTTTCAATGCTGCCTATTTACACTGGCCACAGGAAATGAGCGGTGCAGATAGAGCGCTCGCTTTCCTGTTCAGGCCTGGGACGGGAAGATAAATGCCGAAAGGCCGCCCTGAAAAAGTTGCAGCACTTAGGCGCTGCGATTGAAGCACTAAAGAGATAACTTGTCCCTGTCACCCTGACTGACCGACACGAACACTAAAGAGTCGGTCATTGTCTGACCTAGAACATAAAACTTTATAGCATTTAAAGGCCATAAAATGACATTTATGGACATGTGTTACAAGACAATTATAGCTCTGAGGATGAGACGGGCAATCTTGGTCTTACTTTGCAGTAGTTGTCCAAGTGCTTCAGTCTTTTGACGGCCACATCTCGGATGTGGCTTCGACGAAACAGGACTTTACCTGGAGACAAACGCAGTTCATAAAAAACTGATGAAGATACTATGATAAAATAGATGATTTAAAAAATCCTCAAATAGGCAAATTTATGAATGGTAAACAACCACAAATAAATTACTGCACAAGCCCGTCCAAAATATTTTTAAAGGGGAGGCCAACTCAAGATGTTCTATGCAGCCCCACTAGTCTAAATACTAGTCTACAGTATTCTGGTTAATATTGCGTTAGCGGAATATGAGTTATGAAGCAAAATCCAGGCATTTTATCCATCTCAGGGGGCGGCCATTTTGCCACCTGTTGTCGACTGAAGATGACATCACAGTTGCTCAGGTCTCAGGTAACAACCAATCACTGCACAGCTTCAGAAAACAGTTGAGCTCTGATTGGTCATTGCCTGAGCCCTGAGTAACACTAGTTGGGTTTCCATCCACCCATTTTTATTCAAATTTTCAAGAAATGCGGAAATAAAACTGAATGGAAACGCTAGAAATTCGAAAAAAGGCCCAACGCAAAAAAGGTTTTACGCTTAGAGGGGCTGGATTTTGAAGCGTATCGAAAAAAGGAAAATGCGAATTTTGCCTATGAAAACAGCTTTTGTGAATAACCGCTGACAAGCCCGGATACACGTTACACATTTCGACCGGATATTACGTCACACGTACGTTTGTATTCCCAAAGCAATGTCGAATAATAAAGTAAGTTATGTTTGGGGGGCGACGAAACAAAAATATTTTTGGAATTAATTAAAAAAGCGAATATTAATGCTATTTTAGATGGAAAACAGCAAAGAAACGCTACGGTTTATCAAGAATTTCAAACGAAACCTCGCACGGCGCAGTCGCTTCCTGGTTTTCTTCTTCTTCTTTTAAATTACTGGTGGATCACTTCTCTTTAGTGTATACCGCTACCTACAGTGTCGGAGTCCCCTCTCAATATTCGCAAAAGAAGAACAAATGGAAGAGGTCCTTTGTTTGTTTGTTTTTAATATTAAAAACATTACATTGCGTTATGTGTTTTCTTATCCTTAAACATTAGAACGGGGCCACATTGAACAATGAACATTGTTAAGAAACAAACACAACAGGGTTTGTTGTGTGTATGGGAGTATATGTCAAGCAATGGTGGTCTTACAGAAGCCCAAAATAGCATCTCCATTTTGTCTTACAAAGGATCCCTTCATTACTCCCTTCTGCTTTGACTTAAAATACGTTGATCAGATTAGACCAATTTCTCCTTGCGAACCTCCTGCCGACATGGCCGACAACGCATCGCTCAGGCTGAGGTGGAGTGAATGATCGTAAAAGTAAAACAATGCGACATGACTGGCCATGCAAGTGTACAATAAGTTGCAGTCATAAAAAAAAAAGGGCTGTACATCCTTTTTCTCTTCATACAAAAGAACTTCCACGCTAGTTAAAGTTAAATATGTCCACTTGATTCATTTCACAAGGACGTCATGATCTGAAAAAATGATCTCGCTTCCTTGGATTTCGACTTGGCTGAGACGTCATGAGACGTTCACACTTGTCAACTGGAATACAACCGAAAATTAATGCCACGATAGTTGGTAGAAAGTGTGAGTCGTGATCTGAAAAAATTACGATTAAAAAAAAAAAAGTTATTTTGCCAGCAAAAGTCCTTTCTCAGGACTCATTTTATCCACTTTGTGGTCAGAAAAAAAAAAGCTAGAAGAAAATGTATTTTGGGTGAAAAATTTGTGTTTAGTCTTTTGGTAGGTTTGATGCTTATATTGAAACAGAACACAATATTCAGTGATTCTTGATAATCAGTCAAAACACTTTATCCCACTGAGGGGCGAACATTTGTGACGCTACTGACTGTTGATTTCACGTCAGGGTTCGTTCAAGGTCATAGTGTTTCCTAAACGTTCTCTAAACAGTCTTAATGGTTTCCTAAACAGTCTTAATGTTTTTTTACTTGTCGCAAGGAAAACAATAAAGATTGTTAAAACTGTTTAGAGAACCATTAAGACTGCTTTGAGAACATTTAGGAAACCTTAAACGACCCCACAAAAACCCTCACGTGAAATCACTCAGTGGGATATGGGCTTAAAACGGCTGGCAGTGAATTTACCACAAACTATTATCCCAAACTAATTTCAACCTCCTACCCCTAAAAAAAGATGAAATAATTTGATTTTGAAAGAAAATACTTATTAGATGTAGATGTGGTGAAGACCAACATTCCACCAACAAAGTAGGCAAAATTTAGCCTTTTAGTCAACCACTTCAAAATTCTTCTACACCTACTACTTTCCTATTTAGACGGGCATCCTGTGGCATCTTAGGGCATTTCAAAAAGAGCACTAAAAAACACAAACAGGTTAATTTTGTGAATATACTGCAATTAAGTGGAGCTTAACTGGGCCATAAATTGAACAAAAGTTGCTCTGATTGATCAAAATAATTATTAATTATGAGTCTGCATAATATGGCCCCTAGACCCGCCCATTAAGAACCTCTGCTGTAGTGTCTAACTGTGTCAAATTTGTGTTGCGTCATCACCTGGCAAAAAAGGTATAATCCTCTTTTTGGGGTCCTTCTGCCCTCCTTCAATGGGAAATTTGTCAAGAATCCGCATCTGCAAAAGTAAAGAAAGAAAATCACAAATGACTCAAAATCTTCATTAAAAACATCAATGGCAAACGTAAGCAAGCCATTAATTGCATCAATCATTCTCTGTAATTTTTTTCAGATGAGCTCTGTTTTGGTACATGGATTCGCTAGCTGGCGTGTAAAGAGCTACTGTGTCATCCATCACACATAAGTGCTTCTTTGATCTCTGGGGTAGTAGACGGAAAAATACCCTCTTAAACACGTTCCACTTAAGAAACTTAAAAAGTCATCAGATGAAGACCAACGAGGCCAGCACATCAAATCGAGCCATCCAGACAAAGCATCTACATCTATGTGTGAGATTGTAAAATGAGCATGATTTTTTTTAGTTTGTTCTTTTAAATAAATCCAGGTGATAAAGTATCTAAAGCCAGACCCGTTTCTACATTTGTTCCAGATGTGCTTTGTGAAGCAGAAAAGGCTTGTGAGTGTCAAGCGCATTCGATAGCTAAGAGAGGAGTGAATAAACATAGTCAAGAAGTACCAGGTGGACAAACAGAAAAGTACAAATTTCTGCGATCCGATGCGGTTTTGGTTTCTGCGCCCTCATTTGCTGCCTTTACAAAATACCCATGACTTTTTACCCTTGGCTCAAACGTGGAAGGTTAGTAAGATATGGTTTCCTTTGTAGACGTTGACTATTGTCATTGTGTTCTAAAGTGCAGAGTGAAATGCTGTGTCAGAAAAACATCCTTGTTGGAATGGGCCAAAATCCATTCAAAAGTCCTTACGAGTAAAACCAATACCGCACTGTTTTTTTCACTTTGGGATACTACGTCTGTAAAATAATGACCTCTGCCAGGGAGGTTCTGTTTTCACTTGTGGTTTGTTTGTCACCCCACAAACTGATTTTTTTTTAATGATGAGTAAGTATTATTCCAGTGACGTTCCCATGAATGTAAGTATTTTAACTCATTCACTGCCATTGACGGCTATAGACGTCAAAAATTCATTTGAACTATTTTTATTAGTTTCACATTTTTTCCACTTTTGTTAACAAGAGTATGAAAAAAAAATTATTGCATGTTTAGAACATATATAAAATTTGTGATTAATCGTCGGTTAACTAGTGAAGTCATTGTAATTAAGGGTGTCAGACGATAAATTTTTTAATTGTAATTAATCGCATGACTTCAATATTTAACTCACGATTAATCAAAAATTTTGTATCTGTTCTAGATTTACAATTAAAAAAATCTAGGTTTTCATACTCTTGTCAACAAAAGTGGAACAAAAATGTGAAACTAATAGAAATAGTATTATAAAAAATTAAAAAAGAGAGAGAGAGCAATGATGATGACATGTTAAATCGGTAAAATTACCGAATGAACAATACTGAGCTCTCTCAGAGGAAAAAAAAAGAGAAAATAAATAGTATTAATATTGAATTTTTGATGTCAATGGCAGTGAATGAGTTAAATCATCTTTCCCCATTGAAATGAATGGATAACATTTAATTATTCAAAATGGTAATGTATTTTACTGTATTTTTTTAAACATACAATAACAGTTTGTGCATCATAAGTCATTGCAACTCGTTCTGTTGTGCACGACTTGGCCACTAGGGGCAGTATAATACAATCATTAAGATTAATGAAGATGCGTTTCATTATACTGTACTATGAGTAACTAAGTAAGCTGCTGTAATATTAGCAGAACTTGGCAAAACCTTCGTTACATTGGTCCGTCACCAGGAGGGCTTCCGCATTTTCCGCGTGTGCTTTATGACGCGAAGCCTCGTAAAAATACACTCACCAAAATGCGGAAGCACTCGCCGAATGGTGATCCGTCAACGACGGGCCGATGTAACAACAGTTTTGCCAAGCTCTGAATATTAGTGTTTTTTTCCACAGAGGATAAAGAATATATGCTAGTGAGTATTTTTATATTGTATGTCAGTCACTTTGATAAGGTTGAAGTTTAATCTCAACCATATTGCATTTGGCTGGAATTGTAGTTTGACTCATCAAATGAGGTTTTTGCTTTTGTATAAAACAAAATCGAGGGTCAGGTGCTTTTAGTTATTAAGATCATAAATTGTAGCACGCATTTATTTAATATTTTGAAGGCGACAACTGGTGAAGCTCTTCCAAAAATCTTTCTTTGGCAAATGTGCTTAGAACTTCCAGTCCCTCTGCGATGGGAGTGCTCACTCGACACCTTTCAGAGGCATCCATCGGCCACGATGACATCATCCCGTGGGATGTGACTGGATACACTCAGTTTCACCGCACAACAGGTGTGAAAGGTGCTTGTGCGTTAACAGCTGGCCAACTTGGAAGATGGCCCACATTAGAACCACAGTCAACCCCTTTTGCATGATTTTGATGGTGTGTTCTTATTTCTTCTCTATCTCCGCAGCCCAGTAACAACTAACTTACTAGCTTGTAGCATGTGGCGATGGTAGCCACTTGTGCTAACTGAGCTACGTTATACTGGTCGGGCAACTGGTTTTCAGTTGGATTCTAAGTTTAGTTAAAACAGACAGAACTATGAGCTCATTTAGAAGCTGCAAGCAAACGCATGAATTGAAACTAAAACTGAAACATTTGTCATTTTAAAAAACTGTAAAAGGATAAGGCTCTTCGGAAGGAGCACTTACTACTCTGTAGAATCTCTATAATCTAAAGCATTTTACTTAATCGAACTCACAGGGATGGATAGGCCAAAACAGGCAAATAAACAACACCACATGGAACTGGAGACAATGGAACTTTTTGGAGAGGAATCTTAGGCGGGAGGAGTCTGGAGGAATGTTGGTGTGGGCAGGGACTCCAACTCTTGACTTGTGTTTTGACATCTACTAGACACTTGTTTACTACAGAGAGATTAGAGTGCACTGACCTCTTCTTTCTTGGACATGATTAGACTGCTTTTGCATAAATCCAGTGATATAACCTCACAATCAGAAGCTGTGTTAACAATTGTCTCGTCAAGCGCTAAAGAAATATTTTCTGGCACTCTTATCTCTCAGTCTGTTTTGCATTAAATCCCACCGAATGCAGGCAGGGTAAGACCGTTCGAAATCCGATTCCGCAATCCGATTCTGCGATCCGATAATATTGGCAGCTAACAGACTTTTGGGGAGCTTTTGGTCCAAAAGGCAAAGCCAAGCCAGGTCGCACACTCCCAAATCCTGATGTGGAATGTAGCAAAAACTCATGTGCTCAATCCACTGAGGCTACAGGGTGTGGAGACTGAAAACTCTCTTCTGCTTCTCTTAGAAGGTAAACTCTGCTTGACACACTGACCGCTTCAAGAAAACAAAAGAAAAAAATAGATCTGTGCTCAGCACTATTCTGACATGAAAATAGGTTCATGTGCTTGAGTCTGCACATTAGGGAAGGCAAACCACATTTAAGCTAGGCAGCAAAGAAGAAAATAAGCAAAGAGGAGGATAATATATGATGATTGTTACCCAGAGGGGCTGTATGAGCTATGCTAAGCGCACTACTGGAGAAGTTAAAAAGAAAATTAACAACATAAATGGATTCTTAGTCTTCTTTTGACAGGTTTTAAAGAGCGGGTCTACAACACCGCCTGCTGATAATTGTCCACTCTGTGACCTTTCTTTGTTTTCCACTGAATTGATAGTTATCTGATGAGATCATTTGTCAGCCCTGCATGGGTGTCAAATGGCTCTTTATTTTTGCCTCTGTCAGCTTCTAGAGAGCATAAAACAAGCAATTGTGCTCCAAAAACTGAGACGGCATGTAGAGTTGGATAGTAGGTGTTAGTTGGCCGACGCACTAACAAAAGCTCAGTTTCTGGGTTGAGGGAAGAGAAATATTCTGATACATCCGTGGATTCAGAACACTGGGATGGCTTCTGACATCAGTTTTAGGAAGAATTTGTTAGTGTTATTCCAAACTACATCCCCCCCATCTCTTGGTTTTAGTTGACTAATCCTCACTCAATTTGTTTTGCAGTTCCCTAAGGTGCACCTGCTCAGTGCCGATCAAAATATTGTCATCACCCCCCTCCCCAGTGAGCTTCACACGCTTTATTAAAATGCACTTTTCCCACACATTTTGCGCATACAGCAGCGTAGTGCTGATGCTGACAGATCACCAAGGCCATAAAAAAACACCTCAACAGCAGCCAACTATGAGCATGATGGCGAATGTTGACAGAAACGTGAGAGAAAATCTTGTTTTCATCAAACACAGAGACATGCTTCCTGGATATTAGCTCGGGACTGTAGAACAAAGGGTTTCCTCCGCTATAGTTCCAAATGCTACCAACGAGGTCGGTTCACCAACGGGTGGGGTTGTCTCATGTTTTTATTTGTTATAGTGGACGCCAGGATAGAATGGCTGTAACGTGTTATAAACTTACCAAGCTTTTTTTAACATGAACATCATGCAAATCAACTTGCGATTGTGATTGTTTAACTACAGAGGTTGCCACAGTTTGGCTTTAGCCCCAGGTGCTAACTAGCTAGCGCCCTAGCTAGCTCCCATGGTGCTTGTTTACCTTTTAGGGAGCTAGCTCGCTAGCATTAGAACCTAAAGCCAAACTGTGGCAAGGTTTTTACTTTCTGGACTTGGATTTGCCCCCTCAGGTTAGGCAGGAACCAATCATGACACCAGAAGTGTTGGCATTATCCAAATGATGCGTTTTTGTTGCTTTAGACACGCAAATATGTCACGTCCACTGCAATCATCTATGGGTGCAAAGGGGTTAAGACGTAAAAAAAAAAAAACAAATGTGAATGTATTAGCACAGCTAACTAACACACGTACAGATACTGCATGCAAAATTGCTAACGCGTGAAAATTACACAGTGTCAACAAAAGTCCAGGACTTGTATCACAAAATATATATTTAAAATCCAAACGAAAATCTACAAGGTTTGCCCAAGGAGCTAACAGTCTAACACGCTTTCCGAGCCTTTTCTGACACTTCCTGGAAGTTATTGTTGAAGCTGTTTAATCACAGCAGTACGCTTTTATTTTGTTTCCAATGTAAATCCATCTGAACCGTCCATTTTATGAATACCCCTCCATTTTGATGCCAGTCTCAGTGCCTCAGTACACTTGTGGATGCTGGAGCTAGACATACTACAGTCCGTTGATTGGTTGAAAGACTTTCTTTCATGTTACAAAGAATGAATTGAATGGGGAAAATAATAATAATAATAATAAACTTACTGTGGATTATAACAGAAGGGGGGGGGGGTAAAAAGCATTGTTTCTTGTTTACAGGCGTTGTAAGCCGATGTTGTAAATACCCGCCTGATTAGGATTTACCTGGTTTGAACTGTACCATGGCAAACTGAACTGAACTATACCACGAGGTTTCAGAGATCTGTGTTTTGTTTTCTTCTGGCAGTTTAGCCCCCATCAACTTATAAACCCCCACCTCGGACCCTACATTCCATCTGTCATGTTTTTTCCTCCCTACCCTCACATTTCGTGAATGAATGTGATACAGCTGTTGACTGGATTTCATCAAAATGCTTATTTCCAAGCGGGGGCTTCATCAGTCTTTGACAACCATCAATCATCTGAGCACAAAGTAATTATCTAAAGGTCAAACTGGAGACAACCAATGGGTTTAATGGCAAACTGTAAACATAAATAATCCTCAAGACTGCCTGTGTTTCGATTCTGCGGGGGTTGGGTTTTTGTTTGTTATGGGTGTTCCAGTCATGACGACCAGTCTACTCACGCCCTGTCCAGTCATGGCGACCAGTCCAGTCACGATTGTCTGCTCACTTTTTTTTCCCTATGTTTCACTAAAGTTCCTCATATTGCGCTTAATTCCTGTCTCACTGCCTTGCTTCCTCGCATTTGGATCCACCATCCCTCAACCACTCACGCACACCGTGACAAAGGCTTACCATTTTTAAAAAATATTAATTAATTAATTATTTGTGTGTTGCTTATGACATACCTGTAGGTCAAAGAATTTGCTGTATCTCCTGTAGATGACATGAGACGTGGAGTCCGAGTAGGTCACGCTGATAAGGTACACCTAGTGAGAGAATCACAAACAAGACAGGCATTAAATCCCTTTGTCAGAGACGCCACAGCGGCACCGCTTGAGCTGCATTTACTCAAGTGACACAAAAAAAAAAACGCATTCCCTCCAATCTTAACTCGAGGAGTTCGACAAAGGTCAAGTAAACTCATTAAAGTCGGTGCGCTTCACTGACACATTGAAAAACCATTGGGGGTTAATGCCCGGGTCAATGCATTTCAGGTAATGTCTCATGCCTGTAAATCATTTGTTACGATTAAGATGCACGAGCATGACTCTCGTCGATCCAAAAATCAAATTCTGAAAGAGGGGGGAAAAAACAACATGCTCCAATTGTGTCAAAGCACTGACAGCAGTGAAGTGTTTACACATCCACAAACTGCACTGGGAATAGCAGACATCAGTCACTAACAGGACACAACGCAGATGCCAGACATTCTCCCATAATAATTCTCCATTTGCATGAACAATTAAAGGCCAAAAGACATTTTTCCAGCACCTTGAGGTTTCGGAAACAGATGGTTGAACCTAATGCTTTTCAATCCGAGCACGTGGGAGCGCGCTGAGGGTTTAGCCACGCAGTGTTCACACATATGGCGACAATCTGCAAAGATGAGTCTTCACTTCAGTTTATTGAGCAGGGTGTGCAGTGAGGAGGAACTGCCTCACCCGGTGGCTCACTAATTATATACGCAGCATGTGTGGATGTGGGTGTTTAATGTCGTAAAATGTCATTCACAAAAAAAGGAGGCCAGAATGAAAAAGTAACCTTAAATCGACTACTATTGTACGTAGAAACTGAGACCGTTTGACCCATTTTGGAGGTTCCACTGTATAGCCTAAGAACTTGCCATAGGATCATAAACAAGGATGAGTTGCCATGGTCTCCAGAGGAAGTTACACTCAAACTGCGAGGAAAGACAAAAGACAAAGGGTTGCTTCTTTCCTCCCCTCCAACCGGATAAGCATTTTCAGTTGCTTAGCTCATTGATAATGAGATTTTTTTTCCCCCCCTCTACTTCCCTAGAGGGGACTTCCCTAACCTCCAGCTTTCTTCCCCGGAGACTGTCAGTCTGTGCCTTCTGCTTTTAGGGACCTTGGGGAGATCCCCACTCAGCAGGAGATGGATGAGGCAATTGATCCTAACTCTCAAGTTAATTAATCCAATTTCCTCCTTTGTACTGATTGACTTTTAGGGTCCCACTGAGACATGTGTTGTTACTTACGTCAGTGAAATGATACCAAGATCATAACAAGCAGTGCAAAACAGTCATATAGCTCTGGGATATGGATTCTTGAGGCTAACGTAACCAGCTAACGTGAAAGCAGACTACACCATGGACCAATCAGTCGACTCTAAATTAAAAATGAAATTACATGTTTTAGGGTTGCAAGTAAGCGGGAGCCTGAGCCAGTGACTTTGGGCTAGAAGCCAATCAAAGAGCACATACAACCAATTAACCATAGCTACTAGCTAGCCACTAATACACCATGCTAATTGTACTTGTTGTAATTAGGAGTAGTGTCAATGTTTCTCTTCAACTGGTCGGCCTCATTTTGTGTTCCTAGCATATATGCTAGCGTGTTATAAGTTAAGACGAGAGACATTGTAAGGAAGGCTAAAAAAATAATAAAAAAAAGAGAGTTTCTCTGTTTCATTTGTGTTAACTGTACTTGACTATAGTCAGCTGCTATCGGTCTCATATTTGGCTGCTTAGATGCTACAAGCGAGTGGAAATATTTACAATATACAGTACAAAGACATCAGTGTCATAAATGTACACAAATGTTGGTGTGTTGTCTCAAACAACTTCAAAGACAACTAGTTGTATTATTAGAAATTGTTTTTTAAAAAACTGAACACATACGGCGTTTAGTACAAAAGCTAACAAGGCTAGCTGATATTTTCATCCACGACCATCTTATCTCTGTACCCTCGCACCTGTGCATAGAGCCTTTTAATAGGGCAAAACAGGCCAATTGGAAGACCTGACGCCCAAAATATATGATTAGGGGTTTTAGCTCAAAGTTTGAACATCGATGCGGAGTAGTAAAGTCGACTAGTCGAATCATCAGTTCAAACCCTGGCTCACATTCAGTAAGTAGGTCTACGCATCAATAAATAGCTTAAAATGTATTTATGTGTGTCTCTGTACAGAAGGGTGGCCTTTTCTTTGTTTAGGGTTAGCAATAGTAATAACTAGCTAGCGCTTATCCAAACTTCAACATGACTCCTTTAAATGCTTTGAAGAAGCAAAGAAAAAAAAGAAAAAAGATAACTGCTACTGAGTCCATTGCACCCTATGCTGTTTCCTATTGCATACATTGAAAAGGAGTAAATAAAGTAACCAGATATCAGCTAAGGTTGCATAGGTTATGCAAGTTGTTGTTTTACAAATTCAGATGTAACCTGGTAATGACTCAAAATAAATGAATAAATAAAAAATAAAAAATAAAAAATAGAGCATCCCGTCATCCCATTTTGTGGTTCCCAACCTTGTTTGCAGATTACAAGAAAACAAAGCATATGTCATATTGGTGGTATTCATACAACTTACATAATGTTTGGAGGGATTCCTCCTCTTCTGCACATCCACAACATTGACGTCAAGCACTGTCCTGAGCTGCATCTCGACAGAACTGAAGTTTCACCACGAGATCAAAATACAGCGTATGCCCATGAAAGCCAGAAGAAGTTTAACAACGACTGTCAACGGCTTTCTTTTCTAAGTTAGAGGGAAAGGTCCATGCATGAGAAGAGGGTGCCTCTCGGTCGGTCTCGGAGCTTCTGATACATGACAGTGCAGTAAAAGTGGTGTTTAATCAAGTTCTCCTCCCCCGAAAGGAGGGGGTTGTACCATCGCACAAAAAGAAAAAAAAGGAGTCAGAGTAGGAAGGGTGAGTGTGCTGGGCGGTCTCTTTGCGCTTTGCTCCAGCTGACCTGGCCCGAGTACAATACATTGAAGGAATTGAAATCACAAGGTACAAAAAAAATCACTCAGTTTAATGACTTTATTGACAACAATTACAAAACTACAGTACATGCAAATAGTTTTCAAAGATAAATAGAAATTAAACTGACAGCATGTGCTACGAAATGGTGGACAATTTGATAGGTTGTCGCATGGGGGCGCCACAGCACAATAAAGCACATTTTAGGGAACGCCACATTTTTAATGAAACAAAAAATGCATTCAGTTAATAAAATACAATTAGCCAAATAAACCATTTTACTTATTTACATTATCATTTATTAAATATATTATTTATTAGTGATTTCGTTATTTTTGTTGTACCTGCCTTTAGTGTAGAACTGACTTTTACTCAATGTGCAGCGCTTTGTGTGCAGCAATGGTTGTTTTAAAGTGCTATATAAATAAAATTGAGTTGAGCTGACAATTTGTGTAAAGTTGAATCAATAGGCAAGGCCCTACTGCAAACGTGTAAAATTATTCTTGTTTACACTTTTAAAATAACTGAAAAACAGTTAAATTGATTCATTTGTGAATAATAGTGATAATATGAAGCTAAAATGTATGGGTTAATTAATAAAGGTCCCTCTGAGGAAAACCACAACTACAATATGGCCCATACAAAAATAATTTTGACATCCTTGCCTAGGTTACTGGCTGCATATAGAAAGGTCACTCAAAACAGTTTTGGTATTATATGGTGGCTTTCGTTTCATATAGTTCTAACCACAGTTTTTTTTATGTACCCAGAAAAAAACTTTCTTCCTCTTTTTGGTGCTAAAGTCGAACGCGTGTTGAGTGTACTTCTACGGGTAGTACTAGTTAAGGGGGGCTACACAGGAAACCCCATACGGCTAATAAGCATTAAGTTAACAAATGTTAGCCTACTGTACAACGGAAACGTTTAACAAATAAAATAATCGTTCTCGGGAGACGTAGTTTAGCTTGAGCAACACAAGAAAAACATACAGAAGAAAAACGGCTGAGCTTTTATTGTGAAAGCTCGTGACGGAAATGCAAATTCAAACGTACGCTAACTTGACGCTAGCTCGCCAAGTTGAGTGTGCGGTCAGCTAGCTGAGGAAGAAGAGGAGGGCGCGGGGCGTCTCGCCTCGCCTTGGTGTGCCATTTCCGCGGTGACGTTCAATGAAGGCGCGTCGACACTTTCATGAGTATGCTCGTCACCGGCGTGGTGCTCTCCTTCAAGCCGTTTCAAACAAACAGCACCAAAGCCGAGGGGAGCCTTCGCGCAACGGCCAACTCCTCCTCCTCCTCCGCCTCCGTTACCTTCGCCTCGGGCTTCTCCTTCTCCCCATGACCGAGACGACTCGAGATGCCCGGGATTGGAAGTTGGATTTGACAGCACCGCCGCAGCTTAAATGACATTCGCCCGCTTTATAGCTTCTCCAGCTCCGCCACACCAGCGGAAATCATCAATAACATCGTAGTAACAACCCCTGTCCTCTTACAAAAATGTCCTTTTTCAATTTTCGCAAGATCTTCAAGCTAGGGCCCGACAGGAAGAAGAAGCAGTACGAGCACGTCCACCGAGACGTCAACCCCGAGGAGATTTGGGACATCATCGGGGAACTCGGCGATGGAGCCTTCGGGAAAGTCTACAAGGTATTTTGTACGCACACATTTTCAACACGTTGTTAGGTAACCGTCCTCCACGGAGACTCCATTGCGGTTCTGTTCTGACACACGCTGGTCAAGTGAGAACACGTGAAAATGACAGCAGCCATGATGACACACAAGCTGTGTAGCCCCGAAAAAATGTACTCAAGTAAGGCTGAGGTCACTCATTAATCGTATGACTCAAGTAAAAGTCATTTGTAGTCTTCCAAATAACTACTAGAGTACAAGCATGTACATTTTAAGTCAAAAAGTACTCAAGTACTGAGGTCTGATAAGTAACTTCTGACATGAAAATCAAATAGACATTAAGTCATGGTAAATTCAGGTGAATTAAGTTATTAGAAATATATAAGAGAATAAATAAGAAAAAAGTCTCACCAGGCAGAGATTACTGCAATGTGTTTTTGGAGTTCTTCTTGGCTGAAATGTTTACATTTTTCGGCAGGCAAAGATGACACTAGCACATGTCATAGCTGTTTTTTTGTTTCAGGCCAAAGCAATGGCAATATTGTTTTGACATCAACTGGTAGCATCTTTGTGCCAAGGAAACTATTTAGAGTGACTCAAGAGCTTCATTCAGACAATAGTCTTTTGACTCGTTCTACAAGTTTTCCTCCAATTAGACATTGTGATGCATTATGGGTGTAACGAAAAAATAATTTGGATGGGAAAATTGGTTTCAAAAGATGGCAATGCTTCAAATTGAACAGAACCGTTCTGCTTTAAAATATATCGAGATACGCATCAAATAATTTTTTTATGGGAAAGTTATATCTGCGAAGGAAATGCTTTGCAAACATTTACAGTACTGACAAGTTAATTTGTATATGTGTAAAATCACAACAAAAAACTCTGCATCATACATTCAGGGTGTAGTTGTGGCATTAAAGCTACACCCTGGAAAGCTCACCAGTCGAATGCAAGGCACATATAAAAAATTGACACACATTCCTACGCATGTTCAGCCATCAAATATTGTTAGAATTGATTATGCCATCGATTAGTCGAATAGTCATAATTTATTACAAAACAACAGAATGTTAGGTGCAAGTATTATTGTTGCCCTCATGAGGTCGTCATCCTCACGTTACACATTTTTACATTTGTGACTTTGAGTGTGTGTGGATTTTAGAAGTTAGGGCCTGGCCTGGTGAGTGATATGGGTGTCAGCAAATGAGCGTATAGAGTGACTTGTCAAATGAGCCCAGTTTGTGTGTTGAGTGAGTCATTGGCTGTCAGTTGTGGTTATAACAGCTTATTACATGTTTATATTGTAACCGTTTGTTCAGTAAAGTGAAAGTAAAATGGCAGCTGAGCAACCTTGACAACTCGTTTTGAACTAGCGTTGTTAAACTATATTGAATTAGCTAACATCCTCGTGTTGACGACCACTATATCATCAGCGAGAAGGCAACTTATCATTCATCTTTGATTATTTATTGCAGTATTGTAGTCTGATCTGGACGGCTTTCTCCCTTGTGCCCCTTTCGGCGCCAACGCATGAGTTCCTTCCTGGAACTCTCTTGATTAAATAATACTGCTAATTGTCCAGAAATGTCCATTTGCCAGTTTGCAGTTCCTTATTAGCTGAGTAAGTTGCCGCGATGAAAGCCAGGAGTCTGTCATGGGCTTTATACAAACTGAAGTTGATATATCTGCACCTGAAGACAGTTGGGACAGAATATCGATGCTGTGATGCATCGCTAGGATAAGAATCGCAGCGTAAGATCCAATAATAGTACTATCAAAATGTAATCGTTAATATATCGAAAAACTCTTTAACAACAGTACAATTGTATTGCCTGTTTTCTACATTATCCAACCGGCATTTCCACCTCACGTAGAGCACGTATCGAGCATGAAGGGCATTGAATTGGCATGCATTACACGCCACGGACAGCTCATGTCATTCACATCGGTGCAATTCACGTTGCGTGAAATATGAGAGACAAAAATTGACACTGACGTCAGGCCGTGCGGATGGAAAGAAACGGGGCGTGTATCAGGTTAGCGCTATGTAAACATAGGATCACTTGTTCCAACCCTAACAGTGCCTCGCTCCCTCCCTCCCTCTTTTTCCCTTTTACTCTGTGATGTTGGGTCTGAGTTCAGCGGGCCTTAAAACAAGTGCCCCTGCTACTGTTTTTCTAATTGATGAGACATTTTCCCATCAACGGACAAAATCTCAGCTCAAATGTGACGCCTGGCTAAAGTGACGGGGGGAAAAAACAGGACGATGGGAGGGAAAACCAGCGTGAGGAAGTGAGCCAACTTCTGTGAGAGTGGGTCAGATGATAAGCTTTGCTGACAATAGTTTGACGTGTTATTAACTCTGCGGGTCGTTCCTGCAGCAGCATTTGTCCCGGCCATGGCTGGATTTACACTGCGTGGTTCAAATGACGCAATTCGGATTTTTTTGCACTCTAAGTGGCACAATTCGGATGTGGGTCAAGGCAGCATAAATAGAACCAAACTCATGGAATCGGATATCTTTAGATCAGAGTAAGGCTTCATCCAAATGTGGGTAAAAATCCAATATGGATGGGATATTTGCCAATGCGAGCGATATAAATACAAACTTGGCATCATCTAAAAGTAAACTACAGCTAACGCACAGAGCTTTAAATTTGATGTAAATATTGTCAACTTAATTATGTAATTGTTACTTAAAGTCAATTTTCAGATAGGAGAGGACAGAACGCAGCCGACTCCCGGCCTATCGAAGCGGCTCCCCTCATTCTCCTTCAAATCAGGGTGGTAGGAAGAAGAAACTTAACTCGCTAGTATCCGTGCATGAGATTCTTGTGCGCAGCGTGTGCCTCTACCAAAATTGTGCCACCAGTTAGACCTGCTGTTTGCTGGTCTAAAATCTGGTCTACTTTGTGTCACCAAATTGGGCGCGGCAGCTCTCTTCAACGCAACAACCAAGCAAGGCGCAGCGCGGTCTACCAAATTCACAAACACACTAAACTAGACTTTCCCCATCATGAAATTGAAACATGGCCGTTTTTATACCAATTGCAACGGGCATCTGTCTTGTTTGTTGAATTTGTCCTTTTTGTTTTTTGTCTTGGTTTCCGAAAACATTAAGAATGACTTCATAGTACTCTGCTTTTAGGATAACAACGCGGTATGCTGCATCAGAGGCATGTAACCAAAAATTGGGAGCAAAAATGGAGGTTACCTTTATTAAAATCAATAAAGTGGAAGAGTCAGCTGCGGCCAACTCAATGTTATTTAACATTGTTTACTTTTGTGTTGTTACTGCCCAATTATTTATTGGTATTTCTGCTTATGTGTATTGTCTGATGTGTTCCGTCAGTGTAAATAAACACAGCCTTATCAGATACAGTACGTGGCGTGCCTCTTGAAACGTGCCTGGAAATGGGCCAGATCAGATATAGGCATTAAATCTGATTTGGGCACTTGGACCTGCAGTGTAAAATCCATTCACTGCCATTGACGGCTATAGACGTAAAAAAAAAATATTTTAACTATTTTTATTAGTTTAACATTTTTTCCACTTTTGTCAATTTCTTTTTTTTTTCTTTTTTTTTTTTTAAAGAAGAAAATATTATTAAAAATTAGGGGCGTTAGCCAATTACAATTTTTAATTGTAATTAATCGCATGACTTCAGTAGTTATTTTTATTTATTAAAAAAAGAGAAAAGATTAAAAAAAGAAAAAAGATTATTTAAAATTAGGGGCGTCAGGCGATTACAAATTGTAATCGTAATTAATCGCATGACTTCACTAGTTAACTCATGATTAATCACAAATTTTGTATCTGTTCTAAATGTACAATAAAACAAAATTTCTAGGTTTTCATACTCTTGTTAACAAAAGCGGGAAATAAACTAATAAGAATTTTTTAACGTCTATAGCCGTCAATGGCAGTGAATGAGTTAAGAAGTCTTTATGAAATCTCTTAATGGAGATGTCATCCTGATGGGAGATTGCTTGCAGCCTCATGCAATCTTTAATGCATAATTCATATTTATTGCTGTTATACAAATTAGCTTGATGTGGATTATTGTTGAGGATGTCCCGTCACAATAACCACTGTGTAGCCTAGCTAGAAATAATTGAAAATAAGTTGTTTTGTGACACTTAGTGGAAAACTACTAACTAATCTGACAATACTGGATTGTTTTCCTCCAGGCTCAGAATAAGCAGAACGGGACCCTCGCCGCCGCCAAAGTCATCGACACGAAGACAGAAGACGAACTGGAGGACTACATGGTGGAAATCGACATCCTGGCCTCCTGCGACCACCATCACATTGTCCAACTGCTGGACGCGTTCTATTTCGATGGGAAACTCTGGGTGGGTAACGTGTTGCCGTGTTGATTTGTAGCCGAGAAGACGCAGGAAGTAGAGACATGCCATTTCGGCCTCTCTTCCGCGTAGCAGTTGAATATCTCTAAAGTGCATTTTTTTCCACTTTCACCTACTTTTGGCAGTGAAAAATACTCCTGCTCTACAGTACCACTATATTGTAACAATAAACGCCTGCAGAGGAAGAAAAGGAACTCTGCGACCACAAAAAAAAAGTGAGAGCAGTATAAAAAACATGCCTGCCTTTGCTTTCCTGCACAGATCATTCTTTTTCCACAAAATGGTTGGGGGAGGTGCCGTTGCTGATCGCGTCTTTTTAAACCTTTAATGGAAACGCTAATCAGCGCAGCGCACTTTGAATCAGCCTATGGAAAAGCTTTATTATATCTGGTAGCCATCTTTATGAGCACTTAAATACCATCTGTTTAAATGGCAAAGGTCAAGTAATTTATTATCACACTTTCACCAACATGTTGATTATGATCTATGATCAAAACCGTTATTACGGTATACTAAAAACTACTAATGGAAACATCACCATTAGTAGTTAGTTTTGTTTGTAAAAAAAAAAAAAAAGGTTAAATGAGCACATAACTGAGTCTTTTTCTTTGGCTTTGTGTGAAAAGAAAATGACATTTTTGAAAACAAATTTTGCTTTGTTCAATGCGATTGGGTGCGATTTCTATCCACTGGGCTCCTTTCTTTTTTATGGAAAACAATGTGAAAATGGTTCTATTTCCGTTTCTTAGTGGTTATTAAACATGCTAGTTGCTTTAAAAAAATAAAAAAATAATAAGATACAGCTACTAGAGGAGTCAAAAGTGGGGATGCACTTTTAACTACGGATGCTGAAAAAAAAAATCTTAAGAAAAAAATTGTTCTGATAAACTCAGATTAATTGATAATTTATTGATCACTTAGATCTAATCAGGAATGTTAAAATATTCCAGAAAATATTGCCAGTCCAGGCTTTTTACGTTGATTATAGTTTGACAGAACTGGTTTGCGTTAGTTCCCATTTTTGTTAGACTTTGTACACAGTGTGCACTTTACTAAGCTTTGTTGCAATGAGTGCCGAGTAGACGGGAGTCCCTGTGCTGTTTTAGTCCAACCTCATTAAATCTCACGCTGTCCCGGGACAGGCCGAGAGGCCCCCCTCGGCAATTACGTCGTGGCACTTGGTGTCATGTGACCCGTCTCCGGCGCACGTGACGCATCCCACCGCTGAGATAATGGAGCGGTCTCAGGCGCCGGAGAAAGTGCCCGTAAATAATTCAGAGCTACACTGCATGTTGTCCCGACGGGCTTCGTCTTTAACCAGCGTGGTGAATGTGTAACCACATGCGTGTTGTTGTTGTACAAGTTATTATTACACAATATGTTTGGCGGGGAAATGCTGAGTTGGCGTTCATACAGGATGAAATTTGTGACGGTTAGGTTCTGCATTTAACCCATGTTAACACCTGTAAGTTTCAAAAGGAAGTAAGTTCCATGCAAATAATCGCGTTGAATGAGAACAAACACCTGGCTGTCTCTTTGTGTGCATCCCTGAATAGAGAACAGTGTTTGGTAGTAGCTTGTATTGATTTTTATCTATCACCTAATACCATGCAAGACTTTCATTAATGGACCGGCGAGAGCACGAAAGTCGAACTGGCTGTTGGTTGCATTTCATCATGTGCATGCTGTGAAATTTTAGTAGCATTCGTAGTAGATAATGTTCAGAGAAAGCCAGCTTTACGTTTTGTTTCATCAATGAAATCCTCTGTGCATCTGACATTTTTAATTAAAAAAAAAAAGATGAAGTCAGCAGCACGTACGTCCGGGCCTCTTGCCCAAAGTCAGCTGCCATCCAGCTCACCCTCAACAAAAATGCTAAGTGCTATTTGAATTGATGGACAGAAGATGAGGAATTCAATCAAATGGATGATGAAATATGTCAGATGTGAGGCATCGCATCGGTATGTTTCCGTGCAACGTTCAGAAGAACAGAGCTGCATTGAAATAATTCCGTGTCAGCGATGATGTAACGACTCTTCTAAAACGTCCGTTGACAATTCCCTCCAATTGATTGGCTCCTTGGAACAAGGTCTAATGGATGATGTCTTTCTTTTGAAAGGTCATTCTGTCCATCACATAATAAAGAGCTCATTTTAGAACGGCATCATTTTAAATGTGTCCCACAAGACGTTTTATTGTTCTCCTGTGCAGATCCTGATTGAGTTCTGTGCGGGTGGTGCAGTGGACGCCATCATGCTGGGTAAGTCCATCATTCATAAAGTTCAGTTCAACTCTTTCTAGTCCGTCCAGAATGCAGTGTGGTCCCCCCCCCCCTCTCTCTGGTTAAAGAGGCCATTTCATGCCAGTGTGTACTTAATTATTGTAGCTCCGGTTTCAAGGAGTGGTGCTATGCCAGTAGTTTCACCCTTTTATTTTGAAGCTTGAATAAAAGCATCTCGACTCTGAATGAGCTTTGTTTTGAATCAAACGTGTAGCCACTCAGACTAAACTTTTCCTCTCCTAAAAGCAAGTTTTGTTCTCCCGTTGCTGCGGGTTACCATCACAGCTGATGTTTGCTTACTTCGCGGCCAAACTGCACGTTGTGACATAACAACGCAATGTGGAAGAAAAAAAGTAACTCACCAACAATGGTCCACGTCCTTTCGCAGAACTGGAGAGGCCCCTGACCGAGCCTCAGATCCGTGTGGTGTGTAAGCAGACCCTGGAGGCTTTGGTCTACCTACACGAGAACAAGATCATCCACAGAGACTTGAAGGCTGGCAACATTCTCCTTTCCCTGGACGGAGAAGTGAAACTTGGTAATTTGAAATGTATTATAAAACCCAAAAATATATGTATGCTGTCAGTGGTTGGGACAAACGTGTCAACACAAATTTATAAACAACATTGGAAATGTTCCTTTGCATTGGGTGTGCGTGTGTCACAAATGGGAAGGATTATTCATCCTGGAAAGGATGGCGGCCTTTCCCGCAAAGCTCACGTCTTAAGATGCTCAGCAGAATACAGCGCAGAACAAAAGCAGATTAATTGTTGTCTTTTCCGCCTTGTGTCCTGGGTGGCCACTTAGAAGCCTCCTACTGAGCCACTTAAAGGCTTAAGGGGATAATTAGTTAAATCAATTTTGGGTCTCCCGTCAGCGCCGCGGCACCCAGCTGAGCCGTGCGATTTTGACAAGCGCACGCCGCAGCGCGCCGTGTTTACACAAGCGACTGACTCATTCCTCAAAGAGAATTTTTTGCTTGTGCCGCACAGAGGGATATTTACATTCAAAAGGTGGCAATAATTAGGGGTTGCATGACTAAAGATATTTTGAAGTCGACACTAATGTGATGAAAGTCGAGTCGGCGTCGACTACTCGCTGATGTTATTGATGTGAGTGGAGTAGTAAAGTCGACTAGTTTGCACAACTACACGATGTCAGATCGGTTGCATAATATTGCAAATGTATTCATGTTTTTCCTGTTGCACCCTCCCTTCATGAGTCACGCTGTGCCAAAACGGTGGAGTCTGGCGAGCAATAATTATCAAGCAGCTTCAAGAGACTTAATGATATATGTCTGCTTCCTCGCCATGTTTACATAGCACGTGCGAGGCGAGAAAAACTGTCGCGTCAAGTGACTACTAAAAAAGCTTTGCGCGTCCCTTGATCATTAACCGCTGCTGTGTTTAGGATTTCAAAAAGTGCCACTTGAGTTCACTGATAAACACAACGCTTTGCCATTGCGTCTTGGCTGAGTGAATGGAGAGAAGATTTATGTATTCTCGTCCTCTTTTTCAGCGGATTTTGGGGTTTCTGCTAAAAACACAAAGACGTTACAGAGAAGAGATTCTTTCATCGGAACGCCGTACTGGTGAGTCACTCAGCCTGTATACAAAAGGGTATTCAACCCGTTCTTTATTATTGTCGAAGCAGCTTGACAGCATGCTATCGCTAAAGTTGTTGGAAAATAAAGGATGAGGCAAAACACGTGAGTGTCGGATGACCTCAGATTTAAATACAGGCTGGCGTTAAATTCCCAGACACATGCCAAGTCATTTTCCTTACTAAAAGAATTTCCCTTGAAGGCTTAGAAAACTATTAAATAAATCCTCCAGTCCGAATGGTGCTTGCCTCACACAAATAGATGCCTCCATCTTCCTGTCAGAAATACAAGTGGTAGTAGCTATAGTCCTCTCATTTTATAGACGCCAGCATTCACACACAAGCTGTAGAGGTAAATGCTAACTATTGCTAACCAAAACAGCAGCTCCAAAGCATGTAAATAGTCTTAGATGTATTTAAGTGTGGCTTTCTATTGCATGCTGAAAATGAGAATTCAAAAACAATTTTTTTTTTTTTAAATATCTGCCATGTACATCTTTAACGCCAGATGTGATCACACCACACTGTTGTGTCCATATTATGCTCCCTAATCTCCTTTATTTGGTTTAAAGTAAACAACATTTCCACCCATTAATATAGCAGTAATATGTTTTAATATTGAATACAGTAATTGTAATTGCCAACCTACTCATTCGTCACTGTGTAGGATGGCGCCAGAAGTGGTGATGTGCGAGACGTCCAAGGACCGCCCGTACGACTACAAGGCGGACATCTGGTCCCTCGGGGTGACCCTGATTGAGCTGGCGCAGATCGAGCCGCCCAATCATGAGATGAATCCCATGAGAGTGCTGCTGAAAATAGCCAAATCTGAGCCACCCACCCTCATGCAACCCTCCCGCTGGTGAGATGACGTGCTTTCTATTTTTCAGCATTTTGTTTTTATTTTTGGGGATTTTTTTTCTGTGTTTTGGAATTATTTTATTTTTTTCAGTTTTTTGGAGAAAAAAATTTGCTACTCTGAATTTTTTTTTTTAATGAACCGTTCAGAAAAAAGGTGGCGAAAATACTCAGAAAAACTTAAATATTTAAAGAAAAATACAACAAAACTCCAAAAAGAAACTAAAATAATTACTCAAAAAGCAAATGTAAAAATAAATGACTTGAACAAAAAAGTTTTTTTCTTTTTCAAGTGAATGCAATACGCTTCCACAAGTTAACACTTACAACAAATGAGTGTTTTCAAATTATTCAACAAAATGTCATTTTACCAAACTAGTCCGTTAGCTTAATGCTAACATAATATAGAATGCCATAGATTGGCTAACAGAAATCAGCATTGGTGTTTTTATGTTAGCCTTATGCCCTCCAAACTGTATTGCAGGTCGCAAGAATTCAACGACTTCCTCCGCAGAGCACTTGATAAAAATGTGGACAACCGGTGGGGCCCATTGCAGCTTCTGCAGGTGGGCCGCCATGATCCGTTCACTGTTTAGAGCACGTCGTTTTCCCTGCACTTCAATTTAGCTGATACTGATGAGCGGATCCACTCACAAGTCAGCTAAACGGCTTTATAATTACATTTCTTGGTCTCTCCCTCCATCCTGGCAGCATCCATTTGTCGCCAGTGTCATAGACAGCAAACCTCTGCGAGAGCTCATCGCAGAAGCAAAGGCTGAAGTCACAGAGGAGATCGAGGACAGCAAAGAAGAGGAAGAGGAGGAAGAGGCCGATACGCCCGTGGTACTAACTACCAGTTTACATGGCTTGTGTCAGTGATCAATTTTAACATTTTGTGTTTCGGTTCAGGCCGCTCCCGGGCACAAGCGAGCACCGTCCGACGTGAGTATGGCGAGCTCCGAGGAAGACAAAGTTCCGTCTACTCCATCCGCATTGGAGTCCGTCACAGAAAAGACGGAGGCCGAGCCGTCTGAAGACGGGTCCAGTGATAAGCTCTCCGATGAAGGTCTTGGAACAAGCGAGCCCGACAAGACGGAAGAGGAGAAACTCAACGAGGTGCCCGAGACCGGTAATGAAGACACAGCCTGCAGGCTGATGGAGGAACCCGTCTCACCGGAGCCTACGGAGCCCAAGGACCAAGCTGATGAGATTCCTGCTGAGCTGACTGCTTCGGAGGAGCACGTTATAGATCAAGCGCAGACAGCGGAAGAAACGCAGACGCGGGAAGAAAAAATAAATGATTCACCACAAGTAGTAGAACTTGAAAAAGAGCTTGAGGAGGTGACCAAAGAAGATGAGTCAGATCAGCAGATTATCGAATGTGTAGAATCAGACGAGACACCTGAGGATGCACGTGCCAAACCAGAGTCTGTATCAGAGATAGATGTGAAACAAGTGAGCAAGCCAGACGACATGCTTCAGCATGAACTGGCCGACACGGCCATAAGCACTCATCTCATTATTGAAGGCGGAGGTGACATCGCAGCACATATCGTGGGAGACGCAGGCACAAATTTGAGTAAGGGTGAGTCTATTGTAAAAAATCCTGAGGAGAACATTTCTGAGTTGCCTGATCAGGACGCGGAGACCATAAATGAGATCGTACCTTCAAATGGAATGCGCGATGACTCTATCAACACATCTGCGGGACTCCCGGCCAAAGGTGACGACGAAGCGACGCTGGCAGAAGAGAGCACTACCCATAGTGAAGCCGACTCGGAGGCAAAGACGGATCAGGGAAGTCCTGCCGTGAGCCGGCAGGATGTGGAGAAGGACTCGGACTCCGGAAGCAGCTCGGCCGCCGACAACAGCAGCATGGACCTCAATCTGTCCATCTCCAGCTTCTTATCCAAAAGCAAAGATGGAGGCTCAGTGTCTGTGCAGGTAGGTTCATCTTTTCGTTTTTTTCTTTTTACAACACTTATCAAATATCATCGCTTAATAATTATCCATCCATCCATTTTCTAGACTGTTTATCCTGTTCAGAATCAGGGGGAAGCTGGTGACTATTCCAGCTGTCTTAGGGCAACAGAAGAACAGATCAGAAGTCAATTTCAACACTCACGCTCACCTATTGTCAATTTAGTCTTCATAGCCTAAATGAGAAAATGAATGCCAAGCACAGGCAGAACAAAAATCATAGAAAAAGCCCCGAGCAGAGATTCATACTCGCAACCTCCTCTTGCTGTGAGGCAGCACCGGGCTGCTACGTAACAACATAAACTTGCTTTGCTTCGTAGGACGCAAAACACCAGAAGAAGACGCTGAAAAAGACGCGCAAGTTCATGGTGGACGGCGTGGAGGTCAGCGTGACGACGTCAAAGATCGTGACTGACAACGATGCCAAGAATGAGGAAATGAGGTTCCTGAGGTGCGTGCCTGCCTCTAATCACCGCCGCTATTCTGCCGGTCCTAAATTAGGAACGTGACCTATTTAGCATGTATGCTTAGAAATAGTTCACACAATCTATATGGGTTTATGCAACTTTTTTGGGGGGTGGGGGGGGAACTACATGCATGACAGTGAATGAATGAAATGTACCGTAGATTAGCTTTCTGTTGTTGGTAGAGATAGAAAAATAGTTTTAGCGAGTTGACTTTGCAGCCCCCTGACGACATCGCCGCATGCTGTGGTTTCCTCAGGCGGCAGGAGCTGCGAGAGCTGCGCCTGCTGCAGAAAGAGGAGCAGAGAGCTCAGCAGGAGCTCAGCAACAAGCTGCAGCAGCAGAGAGAGCAGATATTGCGGCGTTTTGAACAGGAAACGACAGTGAGTCACTTCCACCACAACTGTTTTTTTTTTCTTGAGCGCAGCCAACCTCTGCCCAAGTGAGACATTTTGTTTCGTAGTTGACATAAATCTAATGGAGAGACGAGTTTTGTCACAACAGGCTTTTAGGTCTATACAGTAAAATCTTAAAGGATATTGGAAAACTTCCTGTTTATATTTGCAATATAATTTTTTCCATAGCAATAGTGGTCAAACTCGGCATCGGAAAATTGGGTTAATTAACATTCTTTACTGTCATACAAGTGTAAAAAATAAGTTCACCAATATCGAAAACATTATTTACCGCAAAAGAATAAATGTGCCTCACCTGCAGAGTACATTTGATTGTATTATTTTCAAGTCAGTGTTGAGTCAGAGCAAAGACCACTTCCGGAACTGCACTTGTGACAAGGTTGCAATAAGTTCCATTTCCTGTTCTGTGGCTATCGTCGTTTCTCTTTGCCATCAATGGAAGATACCGCCAAAAAAAAAAGCCTAGGAAAAATATGCACAGTATTTACTTCCTATAAGAATTACATTATCTTTTATTTTAAGAATGTAACAAAGTCTTTGTATGGAGCGGAATGGATTTATCACATTGCAATTGATTTGATATATCATTGAGCGAAATCCTCTTAAGTCCCAAATATTTTCTTCCTTGGTAACAAAAAAAATTGAGAAGCACTGGGTTAGATATGAGTTAGCCTGTTTTGTTGAAATGGATAGCTCTAATGTTTTGGTGCCGCAGGAAGCAGTGAGCCACAAGGTAAGGGCACGTAGATTAATTTTTGCCTACGACACCGCTTAGTCAGCTAACTATCTTTTTCATTTCTAAAATTTCGTTTCTAATTAAACTCATTCAATCCCAAAAACGTAGTTATACGTTTTTTATGTGTGTGTGTGTTTTAAATGCTAGAGCATACAGAAGGCTTTGATGCAGCTGACATGAAGAGGTGGCTCAAAGCAATAGTATTTTTTTTTTTATACAATAAACGGCCGGAAGGTGGCAGCAGAGTATAAGAGATCAGCCAGGGCTATGTTGCAACAAGCTCCCAGTGTTACCACCAAGGATGCGAATATCGATGAAACTTAGCTATATTCTAATGCAAATTTCTGCAAAACAAAAACAGACACAAATATACTTTTTTTCCTAAAGAAAGAAGAGACTCTAATCTTTCTTTTGGTAGGTGTTTTTATAGCAATAGAACAGAATATTCTATGGGCCTTGCAAAATCAGTGAAAATCCAGTAAAACAGCCGGGAGCAAAGGGTGTTGCTTCAGTGAGAATAATACCATAGTCGTAAAGTAAATGTATTAAATTAGCGATTGAATGTGACGTTGGGATGGTATGTTGGTGCGCAGCGGTATAATATAGCAACATACAGTATAGTATATTTGACTTGGTCACAGAATGAATAGTCAAAGTAGCATGTAGTACGTCTTATTTGGTCATCATCTTGCGCATGTGTTCAGACAAAGAAGCGTCAGTACGACCAGGAAGTTGAGGGCCTGGAGAAGAAGCAGAAGCAGACCATCGAGCGCCTGGAGCAGGATCACACCAGCCGGCTGCGGGACGAAGCCAAACGCATTAAAGGGGATCAGGACAAAGAGCTGTCCAAGTTCCAGAACATGCTGAAGAACAAGAAGAAGGAGGTACGTGTGCTGACTCACCGCCGGCCGGTGGTGGTCGCATGTGGCAAACTTGGAATGGTGCATGCATGCGTGGTGGCTTCTTATCTTGGCTAAGTCATTTCAAGCCTACTATGGGAGCGCTGCGCCATGACGACGGCATATTGGTGTCTTGCTCTTAGCCGCTGCATGTTTTTGTATCCATTATTCATCCGCCTCCAGTTGCAAGTTCAATCCGGGTAGCGCTAAAGCATATCAGGGCGCTTTGTGAGGCGTGCAAGTCGTCTTCACCCTCTTCTTCATCATCTTTATCAGCGCTGTCTTGCTTTCCGCTGTTTTATTATGCTGTGTTAGCCACTTGGCATTGTGCTTTGCGTTGCCATGGCGATCATGCTATTTGCCGTGTCCTTATTGCGGTTGTTTGCTTCTGCTTGCAGCAACAATATAATGTAGACTATTATGCCTTACAAAACAGTGTTGACTTTGTATTTTTTGTTTTTGTCATCTTTGAACTGTACTATATTGACCTAACCATGTGTTTGGAATGAGTGTGTGAGGTGGCGTTGGTCATTGGATGGGTGATTTTTGTGACACTTTTTCCTCTCTGGTGGTGGCGGGACCGCTTGGAAAACGAAGACGCTGACATGGGCTCATCTTGAATCCATTCTTTTAATATTCAATCAGCATTGTGAGCTTCTGTCTTGATGATTCCAGCTTAGTCGCTTGGCTTTTTTGTTTGATTTTAGAAGAGGCAAAAGACACTTCTGGCTGACTCAGACAATTGCAAAGTATCCAACTTATGACTAATTAATCTGCAACATTCCGTAACCAGTCGAGATGGGTGAGGTGAAATGCGGTGGCGGAATGCGCTCTAAATCCTCTCTGCATGTCTTTTTAATCGCGGCCTTCTTAGATTTTTTTTTCCGTCTTATTTTCTTCAAATCAACAAGCAGTCTCTGCACCAATACAATACTTTCTAGGCCAAACAGGAAGTCGGGCAGTCACCTAAACACATGCGAAAACAGCTCATGAAGCGCTTAAAGGAGGACCTAACGCTTCTTAAGACCGCTGAGGTAAAACACAAACTTGTACTGACGTCTTCTCTCCTCAACACCTTTCATACTTCTACTCCTGACTTCTTCATATAAAACAAACTCTAGACTCACTCCAACTTCACTGTCGGAATTCTGTTTCTTGCATTTAAGTGACTTGATTAGGCAGTATTGAGACGCTTAATTAAGGTCAGTTATTTAGTTCATTATGTCAGTACTATATCAAAAAACAGGAAGATGGTGTAATACAGTGGCCCCGCAAATAACAATTCTAAATATTTAAATTAAAAATTAAAAACTGTTGAAAAAATGGGAATAACCCTCTAATAAGTTACGAAAAGCTAATGATGGCTCCCCGTAAAAGAAAAAAAAAGAAGTAAAAATAAGATCAAATACAATACTCACCCTTTGGAGGCACTCAAGTCAACTTTATGCATCACACATTACATGTTTAACAAGAAGTGAATTGCTATTTACTGTAATAATGAAAATAAAAAAAGGTCAAATTTGTACTCACCCTTAACTTTGATCATGTTCCTTTCTGGTTTGATGGTTATCATCGCACTTGTCCTCTTTGGCATTACTGGGACAATGATGCAAAAAGCAAAATCCACCCGTTATCCATCTTATGTCATGTAGGACGTGAGTGATTGAGTGATGGCGGACCCAAACGCAGGAGAATGAGGCAGTGAAACAGGAATCAAGTACAATGCGTGGTACTTTAATGAAACATAGGGAAAAAGGTGAGCAGACAACTATGACTTGATGGGACGTGACTGGACTGGTCGCCATGACTGGACAGGACGTGACTAGACTGGTCTCCATGACTGGAACGAGCGTGACGTGACCCGATTTGACTTGACTTGACTTGCTGCAGAGTGGCTATGACTTGGCTGGGGCTGTGCCTTGGCTGTGGTTGTGACAATGGCTACTTGGCTGTGACGAAGACGACTTGGCTGTGACGAAGACGACTTGGCTGTGACGAAGACGACTTGGCTGTGACAAAGACGACTTGGCTGTGACGAGGGCTACTTGGCTGTGACGAGGGCTACTTGGCTGTGACGAAGACGACTTGGCTGTGACGAAGACGACTTGGCTGCGGCGAAGACGACTTGGCTGCGACGAAGACGACTTGGCTGCGACGAAGACGACTTGGCTGCGACGAAGACGACTTGGCTGCGACGAAGACGACTTGGCTGCGACGAAGACGACTTGGCTGCGACGAGGGCTACTTGGCTGCGACGAAGACGACTTGGCTGCGACGAAGACGACTTGGCTGCGACGAAGACGACTTAAGTCGGCTGCGACGAAGACGACTTAAGTCGGCTGCGACGAAGACGACTTAAGTCGGCTGCGACGAAAACGACTTGGCTGTGAAGAAGACGGCTTGGCTGCGACGAAGACGGCTTGGCTGCGACGAAGACGACTTGGCTGCGACAAAGACGACTTGGCTGTGACGAAGACGACTTGGCTGTGACGAAGACGACTTGGCTGTGGCGAAGACTTGACACACGAACTTTCACACATTGTAGACAATGCACCCACACACAGACTGCACAAACACAACAGACTAAATACACGCAACACTAATGGGAAATGTGAGACACACACAGGTGGACGTGGTTAGACATGACGAGACAAGGGAAGAAACCAGCAACACATGACAAAAACACCATCTACAAACATAACAACAAGAACACCCATAACAAACAAAAACCCAAGCCCCAAAGAGCCGAAACATGACATCTCAGGGAGGGCGGCCATTTTGCCCTTTGTTGTCGATTGAAAATGACATTACGGCTTACGAACGCCACACGACCAAACTCATGGTGAGGTGTGATTGGTCGTTGCCTGAGCCCTGAGCAACTGTGATGTCATTTTCAGTCCACAGCGAATGGCACTACAAAACAAAATGGCCACCCCTTGAGATTTTGGCCCTAATTTGTTGTAATTATAAAATGTAGAAGACCTCGCAGTTTAATAATCCAGCATTGATGGCCATTGAGAATCAATGACGCGACTGATTCCCTTTTAGAAGCGAAAGCACAATCCAACAATGGATGACGAAATAACCCTCAGTCGACTGGAAGCATGCATTTTGTTAACAAAACTGCTCTTTTTTTTTTTTTTTGCAAGCTGGATGCAAATCTTGAGAGCTTCTGTAAAAGCATGACAAAACAAGCAGAGCATCAATAAATAATATGGACTAACTAACATTGATTCACAACTGTGATGCGTGCCGCTAATTCAACGATATTCCCAAAGTGGGATGAGGCTAGCCCGTTCTACCATGAGTGTGTGTGTGTGTGTGTGTTTGTTTCTGTGTGTGTGTGTTGGTGTGCGCGCGTGTGAGATGGTCATCCTGTTCCTGACGAGGGCGAGTGTGCGCCGTGTGCTCTCCTCCGCAGGCGGTCGCCCAGGTTATGATACAGTCTTTTCAGTTGTCCTCATGCGCACTCTTCAATGCTCAGATGCAGGATGTAAGTCCCCCCCCCCCCTCCCCCACCCACACTCCTCCACAACTTTCTCTCTTTCTTACCAGCCCATACATAGATGTGTGTAAAGTGACAGCGCAGTCAAGTCACGTGCAAGCATGGGCTCGCTCTGGTGTGTTTGGAGTGATGTCATCGCTGTGTTTTTGTGCAGTGGTTCGTTCCTTGCTCTCCTCCACCAGTCTGTCTTGGTATTTACATTGGGACACAAGATGGCCAAGCGGGCCGCTTATATCCATGTTTGTCTATGTCATGATGACCGATGTTGCATTTTAGGTACAGTGGTTTAACGAGGAGGTTTTCAAATTGGGGTTAATGAGACTCGTGTCTGGTGATTGTAAAAACGTATTGGCATCTATTGCGATTTTCAATATCAGTCGAAATATAAAATCACGATTATTATTTTTCTATAATACCCAGTCCTTCCTTTAATGTATTACAACTGCCAATTGAGTACAAAATGACGTATTGTAGCCACTATTTGAGGAAATAAGGTTGCTTTTAGCATTCTTGGCAATTGATTATTTTTCATGTGACTTATGAATCACATTTTTAGAACCCTCAACATGCCTGAAAAGTAGGACTGGGTTAAAAGATAATAATAATAAAATAATCGTTATCGAATCAATTTTCCTTTTCGAGCCCAATATCAATTCATAAAACCATGCATCGATTATTTAAATATCTTTTTTTTTTCACCATAAATTCTTAATATACTTTTTTTTCTGATGAAAAAAGAGACTAATCTTTATTTTGGTAGATTCCTTGTTTTTATAGCAATATAACACAACATTCTGTTTTGTTTGCAAACAAAATGAGTCAAAATCCTGCAAGCAAAATGAGTCAAAATCCAGTAAAACAGCCGGGAGCGAAAGGGGTTGCTTCAGTGAAAATGACTGGGAGTGAATGAGTCAATGGTTGTAGGTTGTTTATATGCATTGAGGTTAATGTTACCTGTAATTTTTTAACTATATTACATTGTCACTGCTGTAATGTAAAAAAAGAAACAATATTGTGCTTTTTTTTTTTTTTGATAGAACAATATGGAATTTTAGACAAAATGGACGCCAGCCTAACACAGTTCTGATTAAAAATATGACATAAAATAACTTTTTTTCCATTCTTGCATGCATGGTTTCATGTTGAAGTGTTTCCTAGTAATAAATGACGTGAGTGCAAGCAAATGATGTGCAGTGCGGTTGTCGATGTCGTCTTACATGATGTGAACGTTTCTCCTCCATCGTGGCTCATGCGTGCCCTTTTGAGTGTCTCCTCTCGATGATGTCACATCTCCTGCCCTGTACTGTGGATAGAATCCGATGACATCATTCACTTGACAGCCGATGCGTCTTTTTCTCTTTCAACTCTCACCTGTCTCTCCTCGGCTCCACTTTTTTTTTTCTCTCTCTCTCTCTCTCACCATCGCTCCCATTTTGTGGCCCCTCAGGAGCAGGAGTTCCTCCAGAAGCAGCAGCAGGAGCTGGACGGGGAGCTGAAGAAGATCATCCAGCACCATAAAGTGGAGATCGCCACCATGGAGAGGGATTGCCTCAACCACAAGCAGCAGCTGATGAGAGGTGGCTTGTTACGCCACCTTTAAAGCAGGGTTTGCCCAAATAGGCCGCAGAAAAAAATGTGTGTGTGTGTGTGTGTGTGTGTGTGTGTGTAGCGCGGGAGGCAGCCATGTGGGAGCTGGAGGAGCGCCAACTGCAGGAGAAGCACCAGCAGCTCAAGCAGCAGCTCAAGGACCAGTACTTCCTACAACGGCACCAGCTGCTCAAGAGGCACGAGAAAGTAAGCACAGCAGTTATTATTAGTTTGATTTTGTTTTATTGTATTATAGTATAAATAAAATAAATAAATAAAAAATATATAGCTTACATTTATGTTATATAATTATTATTTGTTATAGTTTAGTTTTATTATTAGTTATTACTGAATGAGTTAGCCAAAATAAATAAATACAATATAATATAGATTATATTAATATTATATTTATTTGGTATAGTTTAGTTTTATTAGTTACTGAATGAGTTAACAAATATATATATTTTTTTTAATGTGGAACACATTATCATATTTTTTTATTTGTTATAGTTTAGTTTTATTAGTTATTACTGAATGAGTTGACAAATAAAAATAAATAAATAAAATATAATATAGATTATATTAATATTATATATTTATTTATTGTTCTAGTGTGTATGTATGTGTGTATATATATATATATATATATATAGTTTTATTATTAGTTATTACTGAATGAGTCAAATAAAAATAAAGAAAATATAATTAGTTATTACTGAATGAGTTAACAAATAAAAAATAAAGAAAATCTAATTTATATTAATAATATATATGTATTATTTGTTATAGTTTAATTTTATTATTAGTTATTACTGAATGAGTTAACAAATAAAAATAAATAAATAAAATATAGATTATATTTATGTATAGTTATTTATTATTTGTTATAGTTTAATTTTATTATTAGTTATTACTGAATAAGTTAACAAATAAATCTAGATTATATTAATTATTTATTATAGGTTAGTTTTATTATTACTGAATGCGTTAACAAATAAAAATAAATAAATAAAATATAGATTATATTAGTACATTTTTATTTGTTTATTTGTTATAGTTTAGTTTTATTATTCATTATTACTGAATGAGATAACAAATAAAAAATAAAAAAATAATATTTCCAACCCTTTGTTCAAAAACTTTATTTGAAATGGACGGTGCAGAAAATGTCCAAAATGTTTTTCTTACTGTAGGAGATGGAACAAATGCAGCGCTACAACCAGCGTCTGGTGGAGGAGATGAAGAACAAGCAGAACCAGGAGCGGGTGCGCCTGCCCAAGATCCAGCGCAGCGACGGCAAGACTCGCATGGCCATGTTCAAGAAGAGCCTCCGTATCGCCGCCTCGGCCGTCATCACGCCCGAACAGGAGAGAGACCGCATCAAGCAGGTACATCACTTACGGCGGCTTAGTTGCAACAGTCTTCTTTGCGTTTTATCATCCATTATATACAATTGCATGTATTCTGCTGCCCCCTGGTGGCCACCAGAAAGAGCACCATGAATTTAAGCAAAAAGCAGCACAAAAACTGTTAAAAAAAAAATTTTACACTATAATTGTATTATATATGCAAGTTGTGTGTTTGTTTGTTTTTTACTCACCACATATGAAGTGCACTATAAAATGGCAAACTGGTCACTGGTCATCCATCTTGTGTGCTGTCCAGTTTGCTTTTCAAGAAGAGAAGCGACAGAAGAACGAGCGACTCCACCAGCACCAGAAACACGAGAACCAGATGAGAGATCTTCAGCTGCAATGCGACTCCAATATCCGAGAGCTGCAACAGATGCAGGTGAGCAGTGTAGTGGTTCACCTAGCTGACATCCCGTTCAAAATCAACCTGCGGTCAACGTTCAGTGCCGGTAAAACGGGCGACACGTTCGCCACTGATTTAATACATGGCCTCTATTTTCTTCCCAGAATGAGAAATGTCACCTCCTGATCGAGCACGAGACCCAAAAGTTGAAGGAGCTGGATGAGGAGCACAGTCAGGAGATCAAGGAGTGGAGAGAGAACCTGAGGCCCAGGAAGAAGGTTTGTTGCTCGTCCTTATTGCCGGCATTCGATCCAGACACTTGGGAAGCTAAATAGAGAGCAGAGAAAAACATTTTCCCAGTTATGCTTCATGCATTTCATCTTATTAAAACACACTTTGCATCTAAGCACCGAAATATTCAACAAATGAAAATACAATAGCTTAATGCTAACATGTGAAGGGAAACGCCACAGACAGGCTAATGAGAATTAGCATAAATGTTACACTTTGAACCACAAGAGAATGAAACATGAATATATTTAAACATCAAAATGTTCAACCAACTGTATCATTTTGTGTATTATTATATTAGCATTCAAGCTAATGACACCATTTTATATTTAAACCAAGCAGTCTTTTTTTTTTTTTTTTTTTTTTTTTTACTTATGTAGTCCGCTAGCTTAACTCATTGACTCCCAGCCATTTTCACTGCAGCGACCGGCTGTTTTACTGGATTTTGCAAGGTCCACAGAATATTCTCTTTGCTGTAAAAACATGAAACCTACCTCTCTTCTTTCATCAGGAATAAAAAGTATATTTCTATCTGTTTCTGTTTTGCAGCAGTTAGCATAAGAATATAGCTGAGTTTCATCATTATTCACAGATCTGTTTAAAACTGTGGGGAAAACAGCTTTATGCAACGTGGCCCTGTTTGATCTCTTATACTGTGCTGCCACCTGCTGGCCATTTGTGTAATAACTACCACTTCGTCAACCATTCTTTGCCGTTTGAGAGGCTGCATCAAAGCCTTCTGTATGCTCTAGCATTAAAAAAAAAAGATAACGTATAAATACGTCTTTGGGACACTAAAAACATTTAAGAGTTAATGCTAATATAATGTGAAACACTATAGATGGGCTAACAGAAATTAGCATTGATGCTGTGATCATTTTTAACAGCACAACCATAAATTAGAACTTGCCTGTATTCTTTTTCAATGTCCTGACGCTCTTCTTGCCCTGTGCTGCCCCCTGCAGGCACTAGAGGAGGAGTTCACGCGGAGGCTGCAGGAACAGGAAGTCTTCTTCAAGATGAGCGGCGAGTCGGAATGCCTTAACCCCACCACCCAGAGCCGCGTGTCCAAGTTTTACCCCATCCCGCACGTGCACAGCTCCGGATCGTAGCCGAAAAACCGCGACGTTATTGCGCTTAGTTGGGAGGATACTGTTTTTGATTTTTTTTTTTTTTTTTTAAAGCATGTTCTAATTTGAAAAGGTCGTACAGGTTGTATATGAGTGCCTCCTAATTTGTTTTTCAGTTGCATTTTTGTTTATTACAGCCACTCGCTCCCTCCCACCAATGAATGTCTTTCTCAATATCACTGAACAAATGATTTCATTTCGTGCTTGCACCCTGCGATGATTCTCCTCCATTCATTTCGACACGTGGGGGACGACTACTTCCTGGAGCCCCACTATAGAGTGGACGCCGTCAAATGCATATCGAAGGAATGTAAAACTTGCTGTCAATTTTGCACTGTTTATTTTTTTTGTTGCCACATTAGCTGAAAGAATATGCAGTACAAATCATTGGGATTTTATCACATGATTTATTATTTTATGACCACTGTCTGTTGTCTAATCATGTTTTTTTTTTTTGCTATACACTGATGCTGTAATTCAGGGGTGGGAAAATAAAAAAATAAAAAGCCCTCAATAAACAAACCCACATTGCTCATAATATAAAATAATCATTTGTTAAGCTTATTTTTTCATAAATGTATCAAAGCCCTCGGAGGACTCGATCATTTTTTGTTGAATGAAATTGCTGGAATAACAATCATCATCTGCAAAACGGCCTAAACTTGATTAATTTACACCGCACTGCTCGACTTCCCATGCTAGTAACAAATGCTGGATTTTTATTTGGGTTGTTTTACACCAAACATAGATATTGATATATTTTTTAAGAATTTTAACGCGCTGCATTTTAATTGTAATGTCTTTCTCCACCTCAATGAAAAAAAAAAAGTATATATGCAGTTCTATTGTCAGATCAAATGTATTGCAAAAGTCAGGACATATTTGTTGTAAATAAAAATATTCATGTTTTATTTGTGTGTGTTTGTGTTCTTTTAATAAAAACAAGAATAGTAGCAATTTATAATTTAATGTTTTCAATAAAACGTGACGGTATAAAGTCAATACATCAAAGTCAGTGTTCTCGTATACAAAAATATACAATCTAATCAATAAGTCATTCCTTTAACTTCATCAGCAGCCCAAAAGCGGAATATTGCTTTGTTTGCGTATTAATCTACAAATCTTCATTCAAGTACAGCAATAATCTGTCCTAAATACAGCAATCGATAATGTAACTTGGCTGGGTGAATGCTAATGCTATAATGCTGACATAAATATGTTGTATTAGGCAATTTTAAATCGTTTGTACGGATCCTGGAGGCTTAAGTGGCAAATAATGGCTAATAACAATAAAAATGAAATTTTTCATAAAACAGCAATTAACGTATTGACCTCAATACAGTAGAATACTCATAAAACGAAATATTAAAAAACTTCAGTCACTCGAGCATACTTCTACTATAATAATATTTCCATCTAAACAAAGCAAATATCAAACATCCACAAGTGAGCGATGGAAAAAAATGTGACCAACAAAACTAAACACCGGCCAGCAGCAAAGCTAAAGAGCTAATGATTGTTACCAAAGCTTTTTTTTTTTTTGTCCTTCTGCTTGCATTGCTTCTGTTGAGAACAGAGAAGAAGAAGAGAAGTAGTAGCCACGCTTCAGCCGCCGTCTGCTGGACTTTCCTGCTGCTCACGCTTGATTACTTTACCTCCTGGAACAACAAAACAGAAATTCTAATCACATACGATCTAATAACCAACATTGGGGCATACATTTAAGACATATTTAAAATTGAAATACTGTCGTCCGGTCCTGTACTTTCACATGTAACAGCAAGCACCCAATTGTAGCACACACTTGCTGGCGAGAACCACATTTCTGTTACATTCACATACACCGGCGAGATCCAGCCTACTATAACGCATACACTTCCAAGCGAGATCCAGCTCACTCTTCTACACGCCCCCTGGCCCCTGTGATCCATACACTTGCTGGCGAGATCCAGCTCACTCTTCTACACGCCCCCTGTTATGCATACACTTGCTGGCGAGATCCAGCTCACTCTTGCGCACGTGATATCCAACCCTCTGTTTTGCATACACTTCCTGGCGAGATTCCCAGATTCCCCATTGGCCCACTAGTATATGCGGAAAATTTTGAGTACCTGTGTGCCTCCTCTGTACGCGATGTGGAATTTGGATCGTGTACGTTCCTGGAATTCCTGGTAAACCCGGACGTCCAGCATCACCTGGAAACAAATATAATTGAAACATCAGACAAAATTTGTGAATGCCTGGCTACTATGCCCCCTTGGGCCACCCCTCTCAAAGCCCCTGACGAGAAATGGTCAACGTTACCCTAAAACAGCCCGTGTCTTTCCAGGGATGAGTTCTTGAGACATTTTTGTCTACAGCAATTTCATGAAGTCTCCTTTGTGGAGATTTGTTAATAGAATTTGACTGGAAATGCCCAAAAAGAACCTAAAATGGCCGCCAAAACCAAAATGGCAGACTTGGTCTACTTGTGATAGACAATCCTATCAAATTTCATGTTTCTAATTGAAACTACTTCCGGTGGACTGTACCCTTATCTCCCCTGGGTCCCGGGTAGCCTCTCTCTCCTCTTGGTCCGACAATTCCTGGAGGACCAGGGATGGTGCCGTGAGCTGTGCCAAGAGAAGAAGAATCAGTAAAAAGCTCCGGTTAGTCTGAACCTTTCCGTAATCCGAGTTCTCACTTCTGAAGAAGTCCATGAGATCAGCCGTGACGTTCCCGTAGGCCGCAATCACACGGCTGTAACCGGGCGCTCCGGGGGGTCCTGGTGGGCCGGGAGGACCTTGGACGGCTCTTACTTGAGTTCTCCAAGGACCCTCCACCAGGTACTCCTGCAGCAGGCCTTGGTCTGCGTGAAGAGAGAAAGACAACCTTTGAACATGATGAAATCTGCTGAGTCATAAAGTTGCAATAAAGTGGCGAGTCATGCACTCACTCTTGATGTAGTCGGAAACCTTGAGGGCCACGCTGCTGTAGTCCATGGTCTCGCTCAGCTTGCTGATGTCGATCTCGTGTTGGGAGGTGTGCCGGGTGTCGCTCTGAGACGAACTCTGACTCTGGCTGCTGTGCACGTAAACCGTCTCTCCGCGATCTCCCTTTAGGCCCCTCGGTCCCGGAGGGCCCTGGGGTCCGGTGAGGGCCCGTCGGACGCTGTCGGCTGATGGAAAACCGTGATTATGTTGTATTTGCAAACGTGGTAGCGTGTTGACAAGTAGTAGCTTACTGGTCAGGTAATCATAAACTTCAGAACGGATGGTCTCCCGAGGGACAGTTCCGCTGTAAGTAACGGTGCCCCCGGAGCTACTGGGTGGTCCTTGAGGGCCTGGAGGTCCGGGAGGGCCTGGGAGACCTCTGAAGCTAGAGCCTGTTAAACATTTAAGGTTGGATGTTTTAACTGTACGTAAAACATTCTGCTGCAAGAGACTTTAAGAGCGTGGCTAAGGCGCAAGGTAGTTCCACTTCCTGTACTTTACTGAAGGGTTTTGATTGGTTACCTGCTCCAGCGGATTGCTTGAACCTGAACCCTAACCCTCCGTACTCACCCTGCAGGTAACGCTGAAGCTCCTCCAAGCTGTACCCACGACCGCCCGCCCCCAACACGGTGGTGGAGACCCCTGGCGGCCCCTGAGGACCAGCGGGCCCAGGTTGCCCAGGAGTACCAGGAGGACCGGGAGGGCCCTGGGTCACGGCGGAACTGATCCATGTACGGAAGTCTGAATCTGTTTGGGAAGGAAAGACGTGTAGTCACTAATCTGACTAACATGGATTGTGAAGTGGATTCTGGTGTTTGTTTTACTTCTAACTAGTGCCGAGTAATCAATCGAAACTGCCGTGTAACCCGGGCCGCCCGAGCCGCCCGCCCCTGGAGGCCCAGGGAGTCCTGGTGGTCCGGGTGGTCCTCTTGCGATTCCTCTTTCTGTTGACCAAAAAGAACTTAACACACATGGCGGCAACAGTGTCATGGTTTTGATTCAGGACTTACCGTTCATGATGTTGAAGACATATGTCGCGACTTCCTCAATACTGTAAACGCTCGAAATTCCTCCTGATCCACCTGATGGTCCAGGTGGTCCTTGAGGACCCGGTGGGCCTGACAGGTATCTCCTCACGTCTTCTCCTAGAGATTAGAGAAAGAGAGGTTTTCTAGCTATTCCAAGATGCTACCATGCAATTTGAAATTGGACAATTTGTTGTACTGACTCTGCAGCATGGCAATGAGACCGCCAACAGTCAAGGCCCCTCCGGGTCCAGGGGGTCCGGGTGGTCCTGGTAGACCCTGAACCCCAATGCTAATGCCTGAGCTGGAGCCAGAACCTGTGAAAGGAAAACACAGTGAGGCAAAACGCATCTCAGTTTTAAAAATGAAGATTACCAAAGACTCACGTTGCAAGTAGGCAACAATTCGAGCGGAGATCTCCTCAATGGAACCCGAGAAGGTTCCGGGTTGCCCTGGAGGTCCGGGTGGACCTGGAGGTCCTGGAACACCAGACTGCCTGCTTCTACCTGTTAAGTGGTATATTTGGTAGCCATGGTGTTCATTGGCGGTCTTCGAGCTTCAGAGAGCAACTTACTTAGGTAGTCCGACAAGTACTGGCGCATCTCGACGGACGAAGAGAAGGAACCGGGCTGCCCGGGAGGTCCTTGAGGCCCTGGAGGACCAGGAGGCCCTTCGGTGACGGAGACTGAGCCTGAAGACAGACATATGAGGAAGTTGGTGCGGCGAACTGAGCTGTCACTTGAGTTTGAATATTTCCGGTAAATTTTCATTGGAAGTTACGATGGGGAATTTTGGACTTTTCACAATGGGACTTGAGAATTAAAATATAGTACATAGGCTCTTCTTGACCTCATGCACACGCACTACAGAACCACTTCACTTGAGTAGATCTCAGAAAGACATGATCTACCTCGAGAAGATCCGGGAATTCCAGGAGCTCCAGTGTCACCTTAAAAGAAACAACAAATCTTCATTGGACGTTCTGTTCAAAGCAGATCTTCTGGCTCCTTAAAATCTTTACCTTTGACTCCCTGTGGTCCTGGCAGTCCAGGAGGCCCTGGAGGTCCTTGCACACTGTGTTCTCCGGAATAGGTGGACACTAGGAGGGACAACAACAAGCTTAGTCCACCGGACTGACTGTGTGTGGTCTTCTGTTTGTAATGATCTTGAACTGACCTCTCTCCAAGCTTCCTGGTCTTCCAGGCAAGCCGGGTTCACCTGGACCACCACAGTTCATTAGTTATCAACGATCGGTAACTTGTGGTTTCACATATCTGTACATTTTTAACCTATCCTCCTTTCGGCCAAAGCCCTTTCTGATATAAGAGTATTGCTTTGACGCCATCTTGGTGCATAGGAAATATGAAAAAGGGTTTCTCAAACGTTACCTTGGTAGCCTCTCGGTCCAGGAGAACCTAAAGATGGACACAAATGTTGTTGAGATATGTTGGATCCAAAATGGTACGATAACTCCGTGTTGGTCAAACCTGTGGATCCTTTTTGCCCAGCAGGTCCAGGTGGTCCTGGTTGTCCAGTATAATAAGTTCCTAAAGTGTTCAAATAATAGTATCTTTATGGATTCCGTAAATGCTGCAATCCCAAATGGTGAGTGATTTCATACCGGAGCCGGACGTAACACCAGAATCTCCTTTGTCGCCTTTCGGTCCTGGTCTTCCGTAACCTGGACAACGGTGCAGAAATGATCACACGGTGAAGTCTATGGACTTCATCAGAAGCAACAAATGAGTCCTAGCTGGCTGACCTGGAGGTCCTGGTGGCCCAGGTGGACCCGGCGGGCCTTGTAGAGACGATACGCCACCCGAAGCAAGCTGCCCTAAATCATGATTTGGAGATCAAATTTAATACTGGAAATCATTGCGTCTTATCCTCGAGGAATCGGTCTCTTGGCCTGACCCCACATTTAGCAGACAGACCTTCTCCACAACCTTCATTTCCTGTCTGTCTCTCATGCATCCTGCTTAATTAAGGCGCACATACTGCATTCCTCCAGTTAATGTGCAGAAGATAAAATTACACCCATGATAACATTTGTATTTTTTTTTTTTTTAATTTCCAATCTGAACAGAAGAATAATACTCACTCTCAGCTATGCTTGAGCTGAAACTCTCAGATGTCCTCACTGTTGATCCGGTTACTCCTCGGTCGCCTTTAGGACCTGCCAAGAACAAAAACATGCACCATGTAGGTCACCTATATTATATCTAAAAATATTAGTGAAGATGTGTGATGATTTACCTGTAGGACCGGCAGGGCCAACTGGACCTAAGGAGGTATATCACCACATAAGAAAATCACATTTTACAAACATAGGTGTTATTATCACGTTATTATCATGTAATTAACATGTTATTACAAAATTGAAAGAAGCTGTCAAACCTGATACTCCCTGTGGCCCACGAGGCCCAGGTGGTCCGGGGATGTGAACAGTGGCAACACCGGCTGGTAAATGAGTCAGAGATAAGCACCCTCATTATGAACACACAGCATATGTAAAAGTACCTTGACTTATCATTTTAATTTTTTTTGTCATAGTCAAAGTCATAACTCACAAATCAAATAAAGTTTAACCATTTAAATGCACCAGAATGACACTAATCCATTCAAATACATCCAAAAAGCTGCAGCCTGTAACTAACCACTGTACATGGTTTAGACTTAGTCACATGGTACATGTTTTTCTTATGTTAATTACCTGCATTAATAATTCTTCCTGCTTCACCAATATCACCTGAAAACAGACACAATAATTATTGCCCTGATTTTTGTGCACTTTCCTGCCGTTTTTGTGCTGGTTCCGTACCTTTAGGCCCTGGTTGACCTGGATTGCCTGGTAGTCCTGAAAGAAGAAGAAAAACACAGTTTCACTTCAGACTTTTTCAAAAAATATTTGCAAGCAACACTTTTGAAATGGCCGAGCATGTTTGATAAGATGTTTTATCGATTCCATTGATTAAGAGGAGCATGACGGCACCTGGCGGTCCAGCATCTCCTGGAGGCCCGGCAGAACCTCGAAGTCCAGGGTGGCCAGGACTGCCAAGATCACCTGTTGGCACGAATAAAATTTAAAACAATTCTGCATTTATGATATGAAATGTCTTGAAACCCAACCCTTAACTCATTCACTCCCAGCCATTTTCACTGAAGCAATCCCCTTTGCTCCCGACTGTTTTATTGGATTTTAACTGATTTTGCAAGGCCCACAGAATATTGTGTTCTATTGCTATAAAAACGTGGAACCTACCAAAAAAAAAAAGATTAGAGTCTCTTCTTTCATCAGGAAAAAAAAAGTATATTGCTATCTGTTTCTGTTTTGCAACAATTATCATTAGAATGTTGCTAAATTTCATCATTATTCACAAATCTGTTTAAAACGGTGGGGAAAAGAGCTTGTTGCAACATGGCCCTGATTGATCTCTTATACTCTGCCACCTGCTGGCCGTTTTTGTAATAACTACCATTGCTTCAAGCATTCTCTTCAGTTCAGAGGCTGCATCAAAGCCTTCTGTATGCTCTAGCATTAAAAAAACATATAAATACGTCTTTGGGAGCATGGTAATATTTTAAATAGAACATATTTATTAATTAATTAATTAAGAGCTACATGACTAAATGCTAACATTTACCTCTCGAGCCTTTTGAACCGTCTTGTCCTGATGTTGGGGGAAAAAAAAGACACAAACATGAAACTACTTTTGGCAGGGGAAAAAAAACATAAATGAAGCAAACTTGTCTCTGCTGCCCTCTAATGGAGAAAATCTGATCAATTATAATCCAAAGCATACAATTGACATTAATCAACACTGGCAGTCCTGTCACCCACCTGAAGATCCCTTCGGTCCTTTCTCACCAGCCTGTCCAGGCAGTCCAGGTAAACCACGATCACCTGACCACACAAATCAGTTTAGCTTGACTTTGCTTTTACGCATCTTGTTATTATTTCGGTTCTTTATTCTACAAACTCTACCTTTAAGACCAGGTGTCCCAGCTTCTCCGCGGAAACCCTGAGGACCTGGTTGAACAAATAGATCATCTTTAAAAATAAGCCATCCAAAAATCGTCCGTCATTTGAGGAGCAAGTCAAAAATGAAAGGTGGAGGTAAGCAGCGATGAGGAGTGACGGTGTAGGTCAGGGTCCACCAATTACGGTTCCCCAGGTCCAGAGTCCTGCAGGTCTTAGATGTTTCCGCCCACTAGCACACCTGGTTCATATAATCAGCTCATCAACATGCTTGATAACGATCCTGATCTTTAGTATCGGGTGTGTTGGTAGGCGGAAACAACTAAAACCTGCAGCACTCCGGACCTCGAGGACCGGAATTGGTGAACCCTGGTGTAGGTACTTGGATCAACTTTTCAGACCAAAGGTGTTGGAAGAGAGTTACAGAAGAGAGTCGTGTAGACTGTAGAGGGTCGTGTCAAATGTCAGGGGTAAAAGAAGGGCTTCCAAGGGTTTCCAGTGAGACCAGGTGGGTTTGTAGACTTAGAAGAGAGTAGCAATGATCCGAAGACCACGTAGCAAAGTTGAAGATACTGAGATTGTCTTTGGAAGAGACCAGGATGGACAGAATCACAAGTACAGCACAGACTGGAAGGTTCGGAGACAAAGGTTTGGGCAAAGAGATTCGTGTTTATGGTGAGGGAAGACTTGAAGGTACGTGAAGTTAAAGCAGATTTATTCCAAGCACAGGAAGAGAAGGAAGAGAAAGATTCACTATGAGGACACCGCAATTAATCCAAAGAGTAAAAAGAAGAAGAAAAGGAGTCTTTGCTTGAACAAAAAAAGAAGAAGCTCACCTGGTGCTCCAAGGAGCCCGGAAGCACCTGGATTGGATCATCAGGGTAGAGTTAAACTAAATATTGTACTCTCGATGGGTCATTTGATTACTATTAAAAACTGGTCTCACCTTTTTGACCAGTGGGTCCAGGTTCCCCAGAATTACCTTCCAGAACAAAAACAATGAAATACTGAGGATTGACAGGACCTCCTGGTGATTTTTTTTTTTGTACACCGCAAACATTGCTTGGCTCACTCCCGCCGTCCTGTCCTGTCCTGTCCTGTCCTACAGTATGCGCTGCTTGTCGCATCTCTTCCTCAGGTAGCACTGCCTTCTCAATCCCCATACACAATCCAAATCCAGGTTCCGCTGTCCTATCTTCTCCTGTCCATCCTGTCTTATAGCGAACTGTCACACAGTTTCCTCATTTGGAGTTCCACTGTCTTTCCAGTCCAGATGTCAATACAAAGTTAACTCTTGGTTTATTACTTGTGCCCTATCCTGTCCTGTTCAGTCCTGTACTATTTGCTACTCATGGTGTCCCTTCCTCACAGGGTGTATGAAGCATTGTCTTCCCAAGTCCAGTTATAGATGCAATCCAATTCCGGGCTCACTGACCAGGTTGTTCTGTCCTGTCCTATGTGCTTCTTGTCGCGTCTCTTCCTCACATAGCACTGCCTTCTCAATCCCCATACACAATCCAAATCCAGGTTCACTACACCTGTCCTGTCTTGTCCTGTCTTATAGCTAACTGTCACACAGTTTCCTCATTTGGAGTTCCACTGCCTTTCCAGTCCAGATATCAAGTTAACAGTTCTTGTCCTGTTCAGTCCTGTCCTATTTGCTACTCATTGTGTTCCTTCTTCAAAATGTGTATGTAGCATTGTCTTCCCAAGTCCAGTTATAGATGCAATCCAATTCCGGACTCACTTACTAGGTTGTCCTGTCCTGACCCATCCTGTCGTGTTGCACCCTTTCGCCACATGGTGTTTCACTTTTCTAGTCCAGATATCAATACTATGTTAACTCCTGGCTTACTACTAGTGCTCTATCCTGTCCTGTTCAGTCCTGTCCTATTTGGTACTCATGGTGTCCCTTCCTCAAAGAGTGTAGCATTTCCTTCCCAAGTCCAGATATACAGTAGATATAATACAATTCTGGCCTCACTAACCCTGTCCTGTCCTGACCCATCCTGTCTTATTAGCTACTTGTCACAGTACAACCCGTGCTGCATTTCCAGTCAACAAATCAAGACAAGGTTAACTCTTGGATTATTATTTCTGTCCTATCCAGTCCTGTCCTGTCCTAGTTGCCCCTCGTCACAGGTTGTAGCACTGCTTTCCCAATCCACACAGATACAATCCCACTTTGGGGTCACTACCCTGTCCTATCCCATCCTGTTCTATTTGCTACTCGTTGTGTTTATGTAATATTATTATTGTCATATACGTAGATGAACACAGAATATTTTGCTTGATGTACCTTTTTCCCCTTTGGAGCCAAACCCTGGTTCACCTCTGGGTCCAGCAGGGCCTTCTCGTCCCCTCAAACCAGAAGGACCCTCCAATCCTTGTTCACCTGCAGACACATGCCGGCATTTACAGACCCACCTTAAAACGGTCCAAACCGTGTACTTGTATTGTACAACTATCCATACCATAGCTTCCTTTTTGGCCCTTTGGACCCTGAGGGCCCTCATGGCCAATCGGACCGGGAGCACCTGAAGCCAAAAGGTTTGATATTAACCAATTGAGAGGAATCTAATTATTTTATAAGCTGTTTAGAAAAAATGTATGTCACAACAAATAAGAATTTGTAACTAAATTATTTACATATATTCATGAAAACAGTTCAAAGTTGTCATAAAAGTTCCTTACCTGCAAATCCGTGTTGACCCATGTCACCTGTAAAACACACAATTGGTTTGTGTTAATGGAATTGCGCTGATAAGAAAGCAATAAGATCTGCCGATAGAAAAGTAGTGATTTGGCGCCATCTTGATGCCAAGGCATTATGTTGGCGAACATAACAGAGAATGTAAAGAAGCTAATTGTATAAAACGTGAATTAGATGAATTACACAAAACAACGCTGTAGTTCTAGTGTGCCTTTAAGGGGCGTGGCCAAGGTAGTGGCCGAATATTGTATATTGTACGGGTAATAAAACAGAAGTTACCTTTCGGTCCAGGTAATCCTCTTTCCCCTTGTATTGCACCGGTTAAGAAAGCTGGAAAATACATTTTAGAGTTTTATGAATGTAATAAATAATAATTTATCTTTTTTTTTTTTTATTTTGCTAACAACATTTTCGTCACAAGTTACCTTGGAATGCCTGCGACTGCATTTCCCCTCGCACCATGCGCTGGATGGCAATGTGAAGAGCAGCGGCGTCCACGTAACCGCCGGTGCCGCTGGTCCAAAAGCCGTTGCTGAACGTTTGACCCTGCCTGTGGCTCTCGCTGGAGATGTCGGTGAAGCTGGTAGTGTGGCTCGAGGTGTGGCTAGAGGACGAGCCGCTGCCGCCCAAGCTGGTGCCGCTGGTGCCTACGCCGCCGCTGGAGCCGGTTCCACTGGCACCGGCGCCAGTGCCGCCACTGCCACCACCAATAATGATGGTAGTCCGTCCAGAACTAGAGCCGCCACCGAGGCTGGTGCCTGCGCCCCCACTTGAGCCGGTCCCAGTGGCTCCGCCCCCACCACTAGCTCCAGCGCCACCTATACTGGTTCCACTAGCCCCAGCGCCAGCTAGACTGGTACCACTAGCTCCAGCGCCACCCGTGCCGGTACCACTGGTGCCACCAGCACCTCCAGCTTCAGCTCCAGCTCCAGCTCCAGCACTGACACCAACACCCCCAGCAGAAGTACCACCCCCACCCCCAGTCCCAGCACCGGCACCGGCAGCAACCCCGATTTGCGTTCCAGAACTGGAGTCCGACCCTCCTCCTGCTCCGCCTGGCCCGAACACGAATATGTCCGTTTTGGATTGGTCGCCACCGTCCACAAAGGTGTTGCCGCCGAGTCCCACCAGACGACTGGTTCGAGCTGAGATGACGGCCGACTCGCTCTCCAGAGTGGCCATCCGGTTCTTCAACTTTCTCACGTCCTCGGCTAAAAACCACAACGAGATTATGTTTCCTTTTGTTGAATGGCATTTCAAAAGTTAATAGAAGATTTTTCTATAGAAGGAAATATATTTTTAATATGCCTCCAAGTGGCTGCAAACAGGCAAAATCTGATTGGATGGTTAGTAAATATTGTGATCATGTGATGATGCTATGACATCATTGGTTTAACTTTTTTTTTTTGTTAGTGGCCAATAATAATACAATTCAGCCAACTCACAAAAACATTAATTTGCTCTTTAGATATTCTATCAAGATGTAGCTACATAATAATGATTAACTGGTGTAATATAATTGTAATTACAAGTTTATTACAATGTTATTGAACATGTACTGCATATAAATGTATGGATTTGCAAAAGATTAAGTGAAATGGGTCCCTTTAGGCATTTTTTATAGAACAAACTAACATAATTATCATTTGCTAATTATTTGTATTATTATAACTAGTTTATTACACTGTATAGGACAATAACTATTCCGTTCATCAATTTAACCGAGTAAACCATTCACATATGTCTCTATAGACACTTTAAATAAGATTATTGTACAGTTAGAATTATGGTGTAGTCATTCGCATTGAGATAATAATTAATTTCTGCCATTAGGCAAAATGAACCTAAATTAAATTCAGGTGCTTGTTATTCGAACTGTAATAACTAGTTTATTTATAATTATTTTTCTGTAAATTAACAAGAAATCAATCGGCAATGTGTTCCTATGGGCATTTCGAATACAGTATAATTAGGTTTTAATTACTCACAATTAGTTTATTACAAAATCTGATTGTAATGACTAGTTTATTACAATGGTATAAGATAATGTTGCTAAAGGAATTCTCCCATTTAACAATAAATTAATTTGTAATGTGTCTCAAGTTAAATATATGTGATATGTTTTTATATTGTAACTTTTTTTTTTTTTTATTCGACTAAGTAAATGAATAAGATATTCTTTTTACAATACTGACCAGCTGAGAGAAAATAATATAGAATTACGTTCTTGCATTGCATGGTAATAAACGGTTTATTACAATGTAATTGGACAATAACAATTTCTGATATTTTGCCAAGGACCTTACCCAGCGCGATGAGGCCGAAGAGGAGTCCGAGCAGGAGCAGGAAGAGGAGCAGGAACGCCAGCAGCCACTTCCACCACGAGCAACAGGCGTCAAAGCAGCAGCACCAGCCGCCGCAGGCGCCGCCCTTCTTGCGAAGCTCTGCAGACAAAGTCCACGGTTGATTAAAATTCATCTCGTAAATTGAGGCGTGAAAATAAAAACTAAAATACATACGTGCGCTTGTGCCTTTGTCTTTCATTAACACTCCTGATGATCCATCTGGCGGATTCACACATCTTTAGCGTTTAGGAACGAATACAGAAGTCATGTTGCGGTGTCAGACTCACAATAAGCATTTCCTGTCCCTGCCTTGAGCTGAGCCGCGTCACCGTAGCTTGTGATGAGCTTCTCCTTCTGGATGGAGTCGCCCGAGAGGGAACCTGAGACATCACAGCACGTCTGTTATCCGACAGTTTGACTCTTTTCGTTGGCGAGCGTGCAAAAGTGCGCCTCACCTCCCCCGACAGTCCTTGTGAACTGTTTGCCGCTGTCTTTGGCCAAAATAAGCGTTTCTGTGTCCCTGGCGTTGTCCTTGTCCGAATTCACGAACATGTAGTCCTTGTACGCCTCCTCGTTTTGGGGTCGAGTGGCTGGAGAACAAACAGATGAGAAGGTCACAGATAGCAGCGTGTGGTTGGTTTAAACTAAATTGATGTAGTATTTCTGCTTTTGTGGATTGTAGGATTTTAATTCTAAATTAGCATGTAATAACTAGTTAGTTACAATGTAATTACACAATAATATCACAAGAGGCTTTACAGTTAAATGAATGTGAGTGTTTTGACAGCAGAAACATTTTAAATCCACCAGGGTGGCGGTAGAACAGCTTACTTGAACTTACCGGACACATTTTTCTGCATTCCATAAGTTGTTAATTTAAAAAAAATAATAATTGTAGTATTTATATTCTGTAGATTTTAGGCTTTATTAAATTAGAATGTAACAAATAGTTTATTACAATATAATTACACAATAAAAACAGAAGAAGCTTTACAGTTAGATGAATATGAGTGTTTTGACAGTTGAAAAAAAGTCCACCAGGGGGCGGTAGAGTAGCTCACTTGAAGATACTCCGGTGCCAATGACACCACGGCCAATACCGGACACATTTTTTCTGCATTCCATAAGCTGTCAAATTTAATAATAAAAAAAAACAACAAAAAAAAAAAAGTAATTATAGTAATTTTACAACTATCGTATTATTTTAGCTTTGTGGATTTTAGGATTAAAATTCAAAATTAGCATGTTATAACTATTTTGTTACAATGTAATTACACAATAATAACACACAATAGGAACATTTTAAGTCCACCAGGGGGCGGTAGAACAGCTTACCTGAAACTACTCCAGTGCCAACACCAACACCACCACCACCGCCAACAACGGACACATTTTTCTGCATTCCATAAGCTGTCAAATAACAAATATATAAAGGTCAACACTCACAGCACATGATATCATATTTCATGGGACATTTTGAAAATGCATACTTGTCATGCTGGCATTTGCGCCGCTTGTAGCGATTGCACCGCCAGAAGTGGGCGCCAAATTATTTTGAAAGCCATAAACTGCAGGGAAAAATAATGAATCTGATGACATTTGTTTTTAAAGGCAAAAATGTGACAAGCTCACCTGACAGGGAGGGTGCGGCCAGGCCGATGGGCGTCGCTCCCCCCGACATGTTGTTGGCGCCGGCCTGGTACGCGTAACTGCTGCCGGTGCCTGCCACCACTGCGGTGGTGCCGGCGGCGGCGGGCAAGGTGGCAGTGGACCACGGGAAGGCCGGAAGCGCCGCATCCGAGTCATAATTTGTGGCCCTCACGCCGGAGTCGTGAATGCCTGATTTCTGACTGATACTGTACTGGGATGACCTCACGCCAGTGTCGTAATGGCCGGACCTCAAACTGCCGCCATACTGGGACGATATGGCGCCAGTATCGTACTGGCCTGACCTCAAACTGCCATTATACTGGGCGGATACGGCACCAGGATTCTGCACTAGGGATCTGACGCCGGTATCGTACTGTCCGGCTTTGGCGCTACCATTATACTGTCCTGGCCACATGCCTGTGTCATACGACATTGCTCTTACACCGTATTGGCCCGATCTCACGCCTGCGTCATACGTGACGGACCTCACGCCGATGTCCGACCTCCCCGCGTCACTATAGTGGCCCGATTTGAGGCTGCCTTCATAATGGCGGGTTTTGCCGCCCGCATCGAAATGGCCGGCTTCCAGACCCGTTTCGAGCAAGCCGGATGAGTCCACCGTGTGGAAGCCGTTCGATCTGGCGCCAGAACCAAATGTTAACACTGTGGAAGTGACAGAGGACATGAAACAGGCAAAGGTGAGTACACATCCAAGGGAAAATGCCCAAATTGGGGCCCAAATATTGCAAAAATATTTTGTGTTTTGATTAGGGGTGTTAGGTGATATTTTTTTTTAATCTTAATTAATCACATGATGTCAATTGTTAACTCACGATTAATCACAAATTTGATATCTGTTCTAAATGTACAATAAAATCTACAATAAAACATTTTTTCCATAAAATTTAGTTAAAATTAAAAAGATGTACTGTAAAAAACGAGTGTGATATTGATTTGTGTTTTCTGCCACTAGATGGCATAAGTGCATTTGTAAGACGTTGGTGACAGCTCAGTGTATTTTTCTTTTCATATTAAGAGCTATCTAATCTTTAACGTGAAGTAATGTAAAATTCTTCACATTCCTTGTAAGGAATATGTCAAATTTGTGGCTTTTTTTGTATTTTATTAATATTAATATCAAATACAAAGCATATGAAAAAAAATCACAGAGTGAGCTGTAATTGCACCCAATTTTCCAAAACATGTTGAAGTTCAAAATGGCCCCGTCCAAAATTTCTAAATTATTATATGTGGGAAACAAATTTTTATAGTACACATGAGTAAAAATGTCCAAAATTTGGCCCATTGACTCCAGTTATAAGTCATATTTTTTTTTTTTTTTTTTTTGATGCACTGAACACCTGATGTGTTGTAGTGCATTTTCCGCGATTACCCAATTCATCCCTTCACTGGGGCATCAACTAAACGTTGAAAAAAAAAAAGTTGACTTTAGAGTCATAAAAGCCATAATACACCAGATGGCGCTAGAGAGCTAATTATCTCTTTTGAAGTGGACGTGTCTGCTGCGTTGCGACTGGAATTCCTGCAAGTAGGGGGCGGTCATTAATCGCGCGTTGAGAAAATGAGTGCCATTAAAGGAACTTTAAATTAACGCACTCATTTTGACAACCCTTGTTTTAATGACTAAAAACGTGAAGGGTGTGTTTACTTTTGTTAACGTTTTTATACTGATAAGTGTCTGTATTCTTGTGTAGTTTGTAAGATACGTATTGAAGGGAGAATGAATCAAGAGCCTTCAGTGCACATTTTCATTCAACTACAGAGAAGAAAGGCTTAGCGTGTATGAAATGTCGGTCTTCCCTATGGATTCACTTTCTCATGAAAGCAGATGTCGTGTGCGGCTAACACGATGTAATCGTAAACCCCGAGTGGGAAGGAGACAAAGTGTCTGTGCATGTGCATGGGAGTGGGATGGGGAGGGGTCAAATACCCGACTGCGAAGCCCGAGAGGTCACCGAGATGGTCTGGGTCTCCACGCTGGCCTTCTTAGGGTCGCCCATGATGGCCGAGGTGCTGGAGGCGCGGACGGGACTGGAGCTGCTGGAGCGAACCTTCAGCAGCTTCTTCACGTCGTCTAGCTCCGCCCCTGCAAGTGCCATGACACTGTCAACGTCTACATTTTACTTTACATTTTATCCTAATTGATGTCAGTCTAAAAAAAAAAGATTATTTATGCACCAAAAACAGTTGGGTGAAAAATTGGACCGACCCACTAACTTGGGTCGATTTGACCCAACTTTGGGTTGTTTTGTATCATCAGAAAGACATAGCAACAAAAAGTTGGGTCAAACAGTCTCAAATTCACAGGCCATCAAATTTTTGGCCTAGATTGGTTTATTTATGTCCAAGCGGTTTTAAGAGTGTATCACTCTAAAAACTGTTGGGTCAAAAATAACCCAAATTGGGCCATAAAAGAGAGTATCACAACTTTTTGATTATTTATGCACTCTATAAACAGTTGGGCAAAAAATTGGACCGACCCACTAACTTGGGTCAATTGGACCCAACTTTGGGTTGTTTTGTATAAACAGCGGAAAGTTGGGTCAAATTTCACAGGTCATCCGATTTTTGACCGAGATTGGGTTATTTATGACGCAGTAGTTTTAAGAGTGTATCACTCTAAAAACTGTTGGGTCAACAGTAACCAAAATTGGGCCAAAAAAAGGGAGTGACCTAACTTTTTGGGTCATTTAATTGAACCAAAAAGTTAGGTCAAATTATAACCCACATTTAAAAAATGGGTTACTTCGTGGGTTATTAATTTAATTTGACCAACATGTATGGATTAAATAGCTCAAAAAGTTGGTTGGGATCATTTTTGACCCAATTTAATTGGGTTATTTAATTAACCCCCCCCCCCCCCCCCAAATGGATGAAATTAACAACCCACAAACAACCCCAAAAAATTGGGTTACATTGTTAGTCATTAATTTAATTATATAAATAACTCAAAAAGTGGAGTTGGCTCATTTTCAACCCAATTCAATTGGGTTATTTAATTAACCCAAAACGTTGAGTCAAATTAACAACCCACAAAGCTTAGCAACGCCAAACAATTGGGTTGCTTTTGTTTTATTAATTTAATTTGACCCAATTTATCGTTAAATAACGCACAAAGCAGCCCAATTTTTGGGCTAGTTTTGTGTGTTATTCATTTGACCCAACTTTTTGGGTTTAAAAAACTCAAAGAGTTGAGTCGGTCCATTCTTGACCCAATTCGCATTATTTTGGACCCAACTGTTTTTAGTGTGTAAGAAATCTGTAAATGCAAGCATCTCCTTGCAATGGCGTCGTCTCAACTGGAAATGTGTTCAATTACAGTCCAGTCCCGTTTGAGAGCATGTGAAGCGCGATCCCCTTGGAGTTTATAGAACAGAAAAATCCTCCCTAACAAATAGGAAGCAGCTGGGTAATTGGACACCAGGCCCATGTGGGGTTAAGTCTGCTAAAACCGCACTGACTGCCTCCTGGTTGTCAGCCTTGGCCAGGAATAGGCGCCGTTTGCGATTTTACGGTGAATTTTGTTTGCGGTGCTTCACCCTAGAGTTCCGGGCGTACCTCGCATGAAGGAATCTCTTTCGTCTTCAGCTGAATGTCGTGTAGTCTTGTGATACTTCCAGTTGATATCATGGAAAATTCACTTTTTAACTACTTGTATACAAATATTTTGGTCTCCTGAGAACTTGCCCAGTCATCAAACATAATATCAGAGTGTTTCCATTTGATCGGCTATGCTAGGTGAAGATCCATAGCCACTTTCAAGCGAGGGCAGAGTATGGCCGTTGGACTACTGAAACATTATCATATCAAGCAGGAACACGTACAGTACATCCCCCACTGCTATCACATCATGGCCCCAAAGGTAAGCAGAGCTGCATGGAGTTTTGTTGGATGCACATATTAGCGTTAGCTTCTGATAAGCGGCATTAACTTGATTGGTAAATTTATACACACAGTTTAGTGTATGACCTGCTCCCTAAACAAGTTGAAATGCTTTTTTTATATTCTTAATGAGTGCTCTCTTTTTTGCCCCATGTTTTTTTTTTCTGGGCTATTCTGGTGCAAATAGAAGCTGCTTTCGTTAAAAGGTTCAGGCTCCGCCCCTGGTTGTCAAAAGTGGGACTTGCCATTGGTCTAGCAGTTATCGGGTGAAGAATACAGTCGCTTTCCCACTAAAAAAAAAATCTGTGAAAATGTATATTATAACATCAATGCTAATTTTCGTTAGCATGTCTATGGTATTTCCCATTTTATGTTATCTTTAAGCTAACAGACTTCATAATGATGTTTTGGTTGAACATTTGGGTTTAAATATACTGTGCAATGTTTATATTCTCTTTTATGTGTCAGTTTCACAGTAAACTTCAACAAACAGCTTGAAGCAAGCACGCTTGTCCTCTTATTTGGTGGACTGTGTGAGCGAAAAAGTCTTTTTAGTTAACGTTTTAAATGTGTTTAATGAGTGGGCGAGGTTAAAACTTGACACAATAGAGACTGGCATGAAAAAAAAAAATGTAGATGGAATGGCTGCAGTTATTGACTTCAATACAGCAGGGGGCGTGATCAGCGAGCGCGAGCATGTGGTAAAGAGTGACTCACTCGTACCAACGCTGCCGCCAAATGTGCACCCGAAGCAGCACATTAAAAAGAAATCCCGCAATCAAGCCCGTCTGAAAGTCAGATGGGACATTGTGCTGTGGCCACGTGTTTGCCATCTCGACATAAACACGCACGCGAGAAATGCAGGAATGTCATTTGCGGGAGCAAAAAAAAAAAAAAAAAAAGTCAACCTGACAGAGCCCCAACTCCAAAAAACGTGATTCCAAAAGTAGCCTGCAAACTATCCACGAGGTTCCTTCAGCCAAATAAAGATGCTTTGTTGCTTTATGATAGGTTGCGTAAGAATCAAGAGCGGATTTGACTCACATCTGCCGGCCGTGGGAGAGGCGCTTTGTAGCCGGGCCCGGATCTCGCTTTCTGCAAATCCAGATTAGAATCAAAAGGGAGCATTTCCACGTGCAGGTGTTTTGGGAAATGAGCGCCTACCTCTGCTCTCGCTTCTCCCTCTGGTGTTGCCGCCTGGAAAGTCCCAAAAATACAATTCGAATTATTAGGCATTCACTTCAGTTAATCAGTTAGAGTGATGACATATGTACACTAGCTGCTATGATTTTATTGATCAGAACCGACACAGTGAGAATAAAGTGACTCAAAATAGTGTTACAAATTAACAAACAAATTTTTTATTTTTTTTTTATTAAAGTTTCACTGGTAGCGTGTGACGGTGTGTTTTCTGACATAAGAGTGTTTTTATTGCGGATTCTTTTTATATCATGGCAGGAAATGGTTAGAAAATTAGTCTTTTGGGAGAAACGTTCCTTAATATGCCTTTATTGGAACAATGCTCTCTGAGTTATTGTACTGTAAAAAAAATGGGTGTGCATTTTTTTTTTTTTTTACAGTTCAATGATTTTCTTGAAATGTCTGGTGTTTTCATTACTTCTCATATATATTTTTTATTGTCATTTTTCATTGACAGAAGCCATTTTTGTTCATTTCCCTAAATCGTCCATGTGATTTAGGGGAGGAAACTTTTTTTTTTTTGATTGTCAACAATTGTTTTTGAAAATGAAAAAACAACAAAAAAAAAAAAGTATGGTCCAGTCAACAGGTCTGTATTTATTTATTTATTTTGCATTATTTTAGCCATTTCCCCCTAGAATTGGTTAATTGAAAAGTATTTATTTATGTTTTACTTCATTTTTTAAATGTCATTATTGTCATTAAATAATTGATTTATTGTACATAATAGAAAACAAATTAAATAGTTTTAGATGCATTTAACATTCTCATTTATTGGAAAATAAACATTATAGAGTATAATTATATTACATTTCTTGCAATGGTAAAATCAAACAACACAAATTATGTTATTCTTAAAATGAACTGTGGTATCTTCCATATTTTGCATGTAATTTTTTATTTTTTTTGTTGCCCAAGTAATCATTAAAATTTGCCCACCACTTACTTATGATGTTAAAATGTTCTTTTAAACACTGACTGTGCAGTTCAAGATTAAGGGATTACAATGCAACCTATTCGCAAATTTACAGTCACATTTTTTTCCCCAACTCCTCAATTCCCTGGAAAACTTGGCCAAGCCCCTAATATAACCCAAAATGGCACCACAGCATTGTATAATAGAAAAGTAGTGCCTTGGCGCCATTCTGGTGGCAAGGAACTATGTTGAAGTGAAAGGAGGAGTTTCACAATTTGCAGCAGTGTATTAATTCCGATGGGAAGAAAATCTGTTGCTGAGGTTTCCAGTCAAGTTTAGAAGCTTAGCGATTGTCAGAGTCACTTACAATAGATTCCATAGTCTTTGCGGTTAAATTCCGGGGAGGAATTAGCACTGGAACTCCCTGCAAGACACACAATAGGGCAGCACAAGTATAAACATTGTCCTGACGTGCCCCCGTGGCTTCCTTCACCTCCACCCCGCCAACTTGTCGAAGGCCCCACTCACCCTCGTAACCTCCGGAGCGGCTGGACGCGGCGTGCTTCCTGTCCGAGGAGGCCGCGGAGGCAGCCTGCGTTCTCTTGCCGCCGCCCGACGAGCTGACCTTGGTCACCGAGCTGACGAGGTAGCTGCCTCCGCTGCCGCCGCCGCCGCCGCCGCCGCCTCCGCTACTGCCGTAGCCCTCGCCGTCCAGGTAGCTTCCGGCGCCCTCGCCTATTCCGATGGCGTCTCCTCCCAGGTAAACCCCAGAGGAGGAGCTGTAGCTGCTGCTGCTAACGCCCACTGAGGCTGCAGCGACATGGAGATGAGGTTTTGGTGGGAACGCTCAAATCGAATGACTTTGCATCACGAGCATAAACGTAACAATGATCACATTTGCGTCGATATAAATACACCACGTAAAAAAAATGAGTTACAATGTGTCACAGGCATGAACTCATTTGCTCCCAAAAATACATAAATACGTTCTATTTTAAATATTACCATTGTCCCAAAAACGTATTTATATGTTTTTTAACATTTTTTTTTTTTTTTAATGCTAGAGCATACAAAAGGCTTTGATGCAGCCTCTGATCTGAAGAGAACGCTTAAAGAAATTATAGTTATTAAAAAACAGCCAGCAAGTGGCAGCAGAGTATAAGAGATCAACCAGGGCCATGTTGCAAAAAGGCTTTTAAGTGAAAATGTCCAAATTGAGCCCAAAGTGTCAAAATTAGTACTTCAATTGAAAAATCTCATCATGCCCTTCCAAATTCACCAATATTTGGACAGCTTGGGAAGAAAAAAAATCTGATTACTTAACTCCTAACTTTTTTTGTACATATTTTATGATATTTTTTTAATGGGACAACAATGAAAAAACCATACTTGGCGACAGTGTACCAGCATAAAGAGACTTGACACAAGGGCATTAATACTGTATATAAATGGCTGGCAACAAAAGTGAGTCCACCCCTAAGTGAAACTGCCCAAATTGTGCCTAAAGTGTCAACATTATCCTACTTTTCATAACAGAATAAACTTACTATCCCGTCAAAATAACTCAACACACAGTCAATAATATCTAAACAGCTGGCAACAAAAGTGAGAACACCCCTACGTGAAAATGTCCAAATAGGGCCCAATCAGCCATTTTCCCTCCTGCGTGTCATGTGACTCGCTCTCAAGTGTGAATGGGGTGTGTTAAATTTGGTGTTATCACGCTTACCCTCTCTCATACTGTGATCCTTTGTATGCTAAGTTACTGTAGCAACATGACAAGATTTCCCAAAAATGAGAGTCTGAGCCATGTCACCCTGAATATAACTTACTAAGAATTTGAAAGTAAACAACTGAGAAGAGAAGAAAAACAGGCAAATCAAGAACTGAACTCTTCCCCATTTAGCTCTCATTGATGCGGTGGAAACTCACAAGAAGTGAAATAAGTAGTGCCGCTCTTCTGGGTTAAGATGTTCTTCTCCAAAGCTCCGCCTCCTCCACCGCCGCTGGAGCTGGCCATGTTCCTGTGACTGGATCCGACGGTTCCCTCTAGCAACCAGAAGACACACAGAAAAACACGCAAGCGGCCATTACTCATCGGGCACTTCCCTCCCAGCTGCACGCTTGTAATTACTGCGTTATGCCTCAGCTTCAACGTCAACAATTAAAGCCAGCGCGACCACGGGACGGCGACACTCACTTGGCGGGAGGGACGTCAGTCTGCCGGTGGATGTCAGCGACTCCGTCACAACTGATAGCACACAAGGAAAAAATGATTTGTTTGGGAATAATCGCGATACAAAGCAATATGTGTTTACTTTAGCATCAACGCTAATCCCTGCTTGAGCAACTGTCGAGTGAGCGGGTGCCTGATGATTATTCCCAAATCCATTAGAGTGGATGTGCTGGTGACATGCTAGAGTGCAGTTTTAGTACTTGTAATTGGGCACAAGCCATTAAAGGTGACTTTTTGGTTTTGTTTAGACTTTGCAGGTTAAGGGAAAGTGCTTTTACACTCCTCCAGTGGCCCCTTAAATGGAATCGTAACATTAACATTATGGTTGTTTTTTAATGGAAAGTACGCAAATATCTACTGTAATATCAAACATTTTGTCTTAGAATGAAAACATTTTTTTTTTTTTAAGTAAAATATTTTGGTTCATACTTTTCATTGGACAGGAACTAATTAATAAACTTGTCCTGGTCCCTTTCAATCAAATCTGATGAAACTGAAAACCACAAACTGTATTTAGCTCAACTTCTGCTGTATATTTCTACATTCCTGCTGCTGCTCAATAATTTGTTGACCGAACAGGTGCCTGATTATTATTCCCAAATCAATTAGAATGAGTGTACTGGTGGCATGCTGGAGAACAGTTTTACAATATCTTCATCATTTACTCTTAAAGGTGGTAATAGCCTAAAATTGTGCATTTTGATCCTCTTGCATAGCTGAATAGGGTAACTAAAATATTACAAACAACTCAGGATGGTGCAGGGCAAACATGCACAGTAATAAATATATTGTACAACTAAAACCTCCATGACAGACAGTGTAGTATAAAAAAAAAACAGCCTTTTTGATACAGCTCTTGTATTGGATCTCATCCGGTTGCCAGGTTCAGATTTTTTTGGGTTACTGCAGTGAGGGAAAATTGTAAAGAATTTTCAGCTTTGACAAACTAACTGCATCTGTCCAATAAATCATGAATACATTCCCCCCAAAATATCAGGAGAGGAATGTAAGCCTGCACTTAAGTTTTTACGGCATGTCCATTTTTCAGTTTCTATCTCTCTATGTACTAGCTACCATCTATCAACCTAGCTAGCTATATACCACTCATATCTAACTACAACTTACCTATATAGCTAGCTAGCTACCTATCAATCCTATCTAGCTACGACTTACCTATGTAGCTAGCTAGCTACCACTCTTATCTAGCTATGACTTACCTATTTAGCTAGCTAGCTAGCTACCGCTCTTATCTAGCTACCACTTACCTATGTAGCTAGCTAGCTAGCTACCTACCTACCCACACAGCCTACCTTGCCACGTGATCGTCTACCCTGCTATCTTTCTGTTTATTCATCAACGCATTCAATTTGTAGTATCTAGCAACCATCAAGCTATCTATCCTTCATCTATCTAGCTAGCCATCTACCTATTTACCCATCTATCTCCTGTAATACAATTACAACATTATTTTATTTTGCATTGGAGTGTTTAGTGTGCAGTGAGTGTGTAGCATATTTACTTCCTGGATATGATCGTTAATAATAATAACGACCATTCCAAGGAAAAGCTCGACTCATGTTAAACGTCATCCTGCCTCCCTGTTCTTGACCCCCCTTCCTCTCGCAGACTTTTATGGACTTCTCGGTTTCGCCGCCAGGCCAGCAAACTAACGGCAAACATACTTTAGCTGTTAACCACTTTGGCCCGGCTGCCAACAAGCCCTCCAGACGCCAACCCCAGTGTCCATTTGTTAACTCTGCTCCTCCTCACACCTTTGTTATGTGTTTTTTCCCCCCCTTTGCCTTTTAAGCACTTTGCGTCTTACTGAGCTCAAGCGACTGGAGGCGATTATATTTAGAGGTGACACATCAAGAACAGTATGGTCTGATATTATGCGCCCACTTGTATTTTATCACCAGACAGGACTTGACCTCATCACATGTTGATTATTAAAGCTACTGCTATGTGCAAAGATGGCTAGGAGGGTTTAAATGTGAGACGACGGGGCGGGGAAGTGGGGAAATTTGAAAGGTGAGACTTGAGAGAAGTCAAAGGCATGCGAAAGTGACAGACTGCGCCAGACAAAAGCGCCCAAGAAAAAGGTGGCAACAGTGTGGAAAGTTTAACTCTAACCTGGCAGGAGCGGCTGTGGGGTGCTAGCTGGGTTCTTTGAACGCAACATAACATCAGCTGAAAGGTTCAAGTGGCTGCTGTTGAGCATTTCATAAGTGGATTTACACATGGCGTTCAAGTTAAATTAAGTTAAGAGACAGCGGAACCTCTGAAGTCCAATGTAACGGAAGATCTGTAGTATTGCTCAAAAGTCTCACAAAAGTTCAGGCTGAAAAGCTGGCAAAGTTTAAGACAGTTAACTAGCATTTGTTTTCCCCTTTTAAGGGATTATTTTACTTTTTATTAATGGAAAAAAAACCTGAACATGACATCACACAAGATGTCAACTATCAGGACAAACACCCCAAAAATTGCACAAACAAGGGAGCATCATCGAAGCTAAGCTAAGATGCTAAAAGTTCCCATAAAGTGAATATAGATGATTTCTAAATTTGATACACCACGAAAAACATTTGTATTAACAACCCTGCCAAATAAAAAATGCCAAGTACTAAAATGAGGTTTTGAAATCAAGTACAATCAAGCCGTTGTTGACGTTTTCCCTGAATGTGCCAAAACCACGACCTACTGCCAACTGTCGATACAACTACGTTGAGCATCTTTAAAAAAAATAAAAAATAAAACTTTTTTTTTTTTACACGTTTGAGCCTTGAAAACATATCCACTCCAAACTTAATGGATAGAATATATCCCACAAGGTTGCCGCTGAGCTTTCCACACCACGATGGCGAGCTAGCCACCAGCTAGCTCGCGAGTTAACGGGCTTCCGGGGTTCAAATCGGGCTCGTTCATGGCCTCAACTCCTCACGTAGGAATTTAAATAACCACACCAAACTTGTTCTGTAAAGCGTGACATCCAGAAAAGGGGCATTTTGCGGGTGAACGCATTGCTAGCTAAGGCATAGCTACCTAGCTAGCTAGCTAAATGCTAACTAAAATACATACTGTATTTCCTTCTACATTTTATGCTTGCGATGTGTTTTGTTGTGTTCAAATATGTTTATAAGATGTGGGAGGGAAACAATTATTAAATAAGTTTTTATATGTAGCCCCTCTATATCGTGCCTTTCTACATGTACAACCCCTAGAATTACTTTAAACATTGTCTGGCCACAGATTGGAACGGACTATTTCTATTTCCATTATTTCCTAAGGCGGAAAAAAAGTATTTTTGAATGCAAACAAATGTGCGGTTGAGCAGTTGGGTTTGTCCTCAGAGGTTCCACTGTATCTTATTACACCCTGAAGACTTGAGAAACCTCACCCCGTCCGTCCGCCAAGTCTCCCGAGACGTCCGCCAGTCCCGTTAGCTCGTCCATCCCATTTTATCTGCTGACAGGATGACAGCACAGCGATGACCGCACTCACGCAACTGTTGTTACGCTCCGAACGCGGTTAAATGGCAATTGGGCTATAAAAATGATAATCCAATGAGATGGGAGGGGAAGCACAAGAATGTCACAAGATCCACTTGAGTTTCTGGGGTGACGGAAGGTCACGAGTTGGGCATGGAACGGATGCTTTTACTGGAAATTTCATGCCAATGGAAAAAAAAATCATATTAAAACTAGTTTTGCTCGTTTAAAAAATATGAAAGTGACATTTTATATCCATTTAGGTGTGATAAAGTGAAGTAGCAGCCACCAATTTAAATGTTGGTGTATACCTTTTTAGTGCTACAAAAGCTAGTCCAAAAAATGGACTGTGGCGGTCCACAAGGATCAACTCTAAGCACATTTAGTTTTTAATTTGGTTTCTATCAACAATTCTTGCAAGACTTCAATTTCAACAACGATGGCGAGGATTAACTAAGGTTTGCTTTTTCTTTAGATTGTTTTGATGATACTTATTCTAAAAGATGTACATTTCAGGAAAAGCAAGTCTCCAATGTAACAGACTTTGTAACTTGGACCGCGTTTTTTTAAAACATATAACTTATATGCGCAAAACGTTTTCATTGAATTATTTAACTTCTGATTTTTCATGTTCTTATTTTTGTTCATGTTACATTTGCTTACAAATACTTTTTAGGGGGATTCCCCCCCTTATTTTTAACTGATTCAAACACAAACATTTGTAAACTATTTTTTTTTAATACTTTGTCCTTCACTCCCAAAAATGTATTTGCATGATTTTTCTTCTTTTTTTTTTTTAAATGCAAGAGCATACAGAAGGCTTTGATGCTGTTTCTGACATGAAGAGGTGGCTTATTAAATCAATTGTAGTTATTACGAAAAAGAACAGCCAGCGGGTGGCAGCAGAGTATAAGAGATCAGCCTGTGACAAATTGCAACAAGCTCTTTTTGTCAGTGTTTTCACCAGGAATGTGAATATTGATGAAACTTCGCTATATTCTAATTGCTTCCAAACGGAAATGGATATAAATATAAAAATATATTTCTTTTGGTATGTTGTTTTTTTTATAGCAATATAACACAATATTCTGGGGGCCTCGCAAAATCAGTCAAAATCCAGTAAAACAGCCGGGAGCGAAAGGGGTTGCGTCAGTGAAAATGACTGGAAGTCAATAAGTTAACTATGATTCTTTATTTTGATGTCGGTCATGAAGGTGGCACTTTGCAGAGTATACGTTTTTTCTTTCTTAAGTGTTACTGCTAAAAATAGAACCAGTGGTAAAAGAAAGTTAAAGTCTGCGAGCATACATTAAACCTCCAGGGTAACTGCTTATACCTTTTCGGGGCCAAAAAAGTCACATGCCAAGCAGTAAAAGTCAAATGTCAAGGGTATAAAAGCAACATCTTTGAAGGTACAAGCCTTTGTCCCATACCGATACTACTCATGTACATTTTTGTCCTTGAACACAACACTTTTTAAACGCCCTAACATGTTTAAAAAAAAAAGAGCTAATGAATAGCGAGAAAGGCTCTAAAGCAGCATTATTGTGCCGAACAAAGGCTCAAAAGGCCAGATGCTCACTATACAAGCCACTCACCACACCCTGAGGATATTTAATATATCCAACACTTTCCCTATTTCCTCAATCTCACATAAACACGTGATCGTACTGTTTTTATTTCCACCTTCAATGCTGACCTGACACTTTTTCTTTTTAAAAGAATCCACATCGTAAATTCCTTTAAGTCACCTTAGTAGCCTGTTTAACGTCACCTCCAAACCTGGAAATATAAATAACATAGCTGGGGGTTCTGTCATAGTAAGTAGTCTAAGGGGGGAGAGGTCAAGTCCTGGAATAGATTTAGGAAAGATGTAAATAGCCCAGTAAAGAGCATGTAAAAGTATCCGGAGATCATCGTAACAAATCTAACTTTAACGTGCGCAAAAAGGACCAAAAAAGATTTCATACAAGAGGATTTTGTGCATTTCCAACTCAAAAGCACAACCAGAAAAAGTCTTTGAGTGAAGTGGTTGCCATTAACGCACATTCAGCAAGTGGAAAAAAAGCAGCAAAAACGTGCTTTTAAAAACTATTTCCAGCGTTTGTGTTCATACCTCCAGCCAACGGAGTCAATCAAGTCCCCCCGTCCGCGTGGAGCTCCTTCGGGGAGGAGGGGGGGGAAGCGTGCCTGCCTGCGTGCTCGAAGAAGCCCCGGGATGTTCCGAAAAAAGAAAAAGTCCTCTCCGCTCCTTGTTGTGACTTTTTTTGTAGCCCAAGTAAAGTCGCAACAGAGATTTGCGGGCAGTGGTCCCGGCCGCGCCCCTCGGCGCCGCTTGGCAGGCAGGTGTAGACGTCCGCTACTCCAAAGTCCCACAGCCGGAGAGGACACGTGAACGCGTCCTTCTGCAAACTTGAAAACAGTGAGTGAAAACTCCTCCTGCGGCTCGGTGGCCACAACTGCTCCCCAAATGTTTTTTTGTTTGTTTTTTTGGGAGGAGAGGAGGGGGTGGGAACTTTTTTTTCAATCTTTTATTAATGTGGAGGCCGATTGTGTGCAGAGTGAAAACTTACCCTGTTGCAGCTGGATCCCATCTGCTGCACACATTGGACAATGATTGGCATGCAGTTTGCAGCCACTGCTTTTTGCACTGTATTACTGTACTGTACTTTATCACATACAGTACACAACAGTATTTTGAAGATGATACTAATGCATGTGCAAATTTTATTTATTTTTCCACAAAGGCTTGCTTGTGTCAGTTTAACGGTACAATTACAAGCATGACTCCATGCTTAGCTTCATTGTAGGATGTTTACTGTGGATATAAAAATTCAACACACCTCATTCAAATTCCAGGATTTGTGACATTAAAAAAATCATTTGAAAACCTTTGCTACCACGCCGAGTTCAGCTGCTCTAGTAAGCTTTTCTAGACATGTTTTTTTGCCATAAAGTTTTTTGCTAACACAGCCACTAACGCTATTTTGAACGGTTACTAATTCCCTCCACCTAGTCGAAGGCCCCATTTCCACCTTAAGAAAAACAGAATGTGACCCAATGTCACAGTTGCACAATTCTCCGCTTGATGGTGACTGATGAGATCTCTTTGGAGCGTGGCTTGTGCTGTCAGGAAAAGCCTACTTGAACATCTGAACTTTGTTTGAGGTTAATTAGAGGCACTTTAAATGGTATTAGGTGCAGCATTGGCAAAACAGTGTATTTTTATTAGCTATGTAAAAGCTCTATATACACTTAGTAATAGCAACACTAAAGCACGTTATTATTTCTTGATCAAGACGTCATGTTATACTTATTAACTCATTCACTGCCATAAATTCATTAAAAAACAAACAAAAACAATATTAAAAATTAGGAGCAACCGGCGATTATTATTTTTTGTACGTTTAGAACAGATATATAATTTGTGATTATCGTGAGTTAACTAGTGAAGTCATGCGATTAATTACGATTAAAATAAAAATTTTAATAATCATTTCTTTTTTGGGGATTTTTTTTTAAAATTATTTTTGGGTTATTTTTTTAATAATCTTTATTTAAAGAAAAGATTGTTAAAAACTAGGAGTGTCAGGCGATTAAACATTTTTATCGTAATTAATCACATGACTTCCCTCACGATTAATCACAAATTTTATATCTGTTCTAAATGTACGATAAAAACAATCTAGGTTTTCATACTCTTGTTAATAAAAGTGGGAAAAAAATGTTAAACTAATAGAAATAGTTCAAATTAATTTTGGACGTTTATAGCCGTCAATGGCAGTGAATGAGTTAACTTGCATTCCTTAACCAAAACAAACCATCCTCATACTTGTTCAAAATGGCAAAAACATCACACGATCGCATAATTGAAAGAGTCTGCATCAAAGGACTTACTGTTATCATGCTGCATGGTGTTTGTTTTTCTTCTGTGGGGTCTAATAAATGCACTGAAATCCTCCAAAACGTCAACTTTGAACCCTAGAAAATTATTGGGAGGACCTTATAAGGCTATGCAACTTCAATCAAGACAGTTTGACTGTACGCATTTTCAAAAAGTGTCTACAAAGAAAGATCATGCTTACAACTTCACATGAACAAAAGGTTTTATTCTTTAACGGCGCTTAGCGACTAAAAAGTACTTCTTTTTTTTGTTGCAAGGTTTCCGACCATTTACATTTGTGCGACTTGGAGCGGCATTCTTTATCTCTCCAGCGAGGAGCCATTAGAGCCGGTGGGATCCCTGAACCGCCACGCCCATGCGGTTCTGACCTCCACCCACCCGCATGACTCACGGCGAGCGTGACTCGGTTCTGCTCCACTGATGGAAAACAAATGGCTCCGAGGACAGTGAGCGGCGGGAGAAGGAGGAAGGAGGGGTCGGGGAGGGGGGGGGGGGGGGCTTTGAATAAAGCCAAACCGAACGGGAAAGGGAATGGTTTGAAAAAAAAAGAAAAAAGTTGGAAATATTGAACGTGTTTTTGTTTTTCAGTAGACAGTTTGGATCGGACATGTTTGTGCTCAACATAGCTGATAAAACACAACGAGCAGATTAGCTTTGCATAAACATTTTAAGTCCAAAGGTTCAATGCGAGGCAATGATTACTTCATTATTGCAGATCTCGCACTAGGAACTGAATATGTAAACATTGATTATGCACCGTGGGAATATTTTTAACGTCTCAACTGGCAACAGTTGGACAGTGATGAGAGATTTTACAAGTTCTTTGGACCTTAAGTGCAGACTTTCAGCTATAATTTAAGAGCTTTAACAAAAATTATAGCCATTTTTTATTGACCTAAATGTTTAGAGTCTCAAGAATTTTTTTTGTTACTGTCAAAATACTTCTGGATAGCTGTACAGTGGATATAACAAGTCTACACACCCTAAATGCACTGTAAAAAAAAAAAAAAAATATATATATAAATATATTTAAAAAAAAACTAATAATACAGAATTTTCTTTTAATTTTAGTTTTTTTTCTCTATTATTAAAATATAATTTAATTTACAAAAATAAACTCTGATTTTACATGTCAAATGTAAAATAACATGAAATCACTGTAATTGTAAAAACACAATATTTCTGTTATTTTACAAAAAAAGCCATTAGAAATACATACTGTATATTGATTGTTAAAATACGTTCACAAATGCGTCATAACTTCACAAATATTTGTTCGTTATTTAATAAAATAAAATGTAAAATTCAACTTTAATACCCTAAAAAATGGAAAATATATATATATTTACTGATTTTTATTTTACCATAATTTCTTTGTGAATGAACACATTTTTAAAAGTGAAAATAACTACAATTTCTGTAATGCCCTATAAAAACTGTTAAAAACTGTACTTTAATTATGGAAAAAAAAGAAGTATTTTTTACGAGAAAGTAATTTTCTGTTATTTCACAGTATTTTTCTGGCGCCCTAGCTTCCAGAAAATTAACAGTTTTTTTTTTTAATGATTTGAAAATAATAATAATAATTTTACAGTGTGTGTTTAGCCCATTTTGGGGGAAAACACCCTAAAAATTTACTGCAACCCCCCTTTGCCTATTTTTTTTTTGTATCTGGGCAGTTGCAAATAAATAAACAATAATCTGATGAAATGATATGATTGGATTGCTTTCAATTATTACATTTCCAAATCCTGTATTTCAACCGAGATCCAAATAAAAGGTCAAGCAAGCAAAGTTGGCCGAGCACTCACTGCTCCAGTTTACGCACGACAATAACGAGTCTTTCATTATCTTAATGAGGAATGGGAATCTCTCCAGCAACCGCTCCGAACTGAACTGAACCGACTGCTGCCCCCCAAAGCAGACGGCATCACCCACTCATCGCCGCGATTTATAATTAGAAGCGATCCCATCATTCATAACTGTGGCTTATTTTCGCACGCACGCACGCACTCTTGTAACAGAGTGTGTTGAAAAACGCACGCAATGCCATTTCTCTGCCACACTTTGGAAAGCAACACCAACTCATGTTGGAGTCTGTTTTGTTGTTGTTGTTCTGGGGCAGCTTGTTTCACACTTTGCAGAAAAAGAGATCAATCGCCCAGTGAGATGAAAACAAGAGCTTCTCTGTGCAAAAGGCCCTTTACTGGATTTTCACTGAATGTCAGCGTCACGCTCAATCACATGAGAGACGAAAATATTATAAAACTGACAAATGGTTTAACCCTAGCATAGACAGAAAAGGCGCGGCTTTGGATTCCCATTGCAGACTTGATATAAATTTATGGCCGCACATGACACACACACACACCTGTGTTGGATGAAAAGCTGGCAACCTCAGTCACTTCTCACGTGGATTCTAGATTCTTGATAGACACCTTTGCCTCGCTTTGGCTGAAAACAGGCCAACCAATGCCTGAAAGTAAGAGTTGAGATGTTGACTCAGTCGTGAGAATGTGCTACAAAGCTTAATCGTGGGATACGTGAAATTGCGCAAGTGTGTTCGGGCAGGATGATGTTACAGAACAAAATGTAGGAGATGGTGGAATAAATCTGCAAATGGAGGTGAATCAACGGGTGGGAAGTGTTGAATCACCTCGTGACTCCCCCATAGAAACTATAGGGTAACTAAGAAATACTCTGACAACACAGGGCTGATGATAATCTAAAATAAAATTAACTTCACTTTTACTTAAATATGTAGTGTGAAGCGTAACATTGATAGAAATATATCATATGTGCTGTTTAAATTGAGAAAAACGACACGTGGATGCAACTTTAGGTGTTTTAAGTAAGAAATACGAATAACTACAATTCCCATAATCCACCACGGGCGTGCGTCAACAGCTTTCCACCAATCACAGGCTTTGGAGGGCTTCTGAAATACAAAACAAGGAAATGCTGAAAATTCCATTCTCGAAAACTTCGTTTGTTCGCCATTTACTTACTTCCACGGCTTTATGTTTTTTGGAAGATAATTTGTTCTTTCTCCTGTATTTTCAGGTTCTAATAGCGCTTTTGAAGCGTTTTGAGTAGCGACTGCTAGCGAAGAGCTGTTCGCTTCATGGCGGTCACGCCGAAGAATGTCTCATATAGTTCACCGTCGAGTCCGTGTGGGTCCAATGAAGCGGTAAATTAAATTAATTGAACGTATTATTGTGTGCTAATGTTAATGGTTATCCGCAACAAAAAAGTATAAATGTGTAAAAATGCTCTCTTTTCCCTAGATTGAAAAAGTCCCTAAAATTGTTCTTTTAGAAAGTAAATCATCACAACACCTTTACTGTATTTAATACGTAAAGTAACATTAAATATAGTTGACCATTCCAAATGATTTCATATTCACATTTTCGTGTCTGGTTCTTACCGTTCCTAAATTAAGTGCTGTAAGAAGATGGAATTAGTCCATTTGATTTGTTTTGTGCATCAATGAAAGATGTAATAAATTTATATGAGACAATCTTGTCTTCTAACTACATTTGCATTCTACTTAAGAGATGTTTTTAACATTTTTGAAATTGTAATGTAAAGCAAAGTGCATTAGCTAAAATGAAATGTGGCCAATTTCTGATCTCCACAGCCTCAGCAGAAGATGAGCGCCTCCCTCAAGGCGCGGCTGAAGAAAACGCGGCACTACTTCACTTCGCCCGTGGCCAAGCGCCTGCGCGTGGATGACGGGGACGGCCAACGCCTTCCATCGCATTCCCGGACGACGACGGATGATGGTGATTATAAAAATCCTCCACTTAACAGCCTCTCTAACGCCAACTCCCAGGAAGGGAGTGAAAAGATTTCCGGGATGACTCCTGGACCGGCGCACTCTCGCACAGAAGACTTTGCGCAACGACGGGAGCGGCTCGGCAGGGAGGTGAAGGACAAGACGGAGACGTTACGGCGATTGAGGATGGTGAAGATGTATAGGAGTAAGGTGGGTCACCTGACATAGTGATAAGACGGCGGTTTCTCAACTTCTTAATCCTCCTCTTCAGAATGACCCGGCTCGGCTTCAAACCTTGATCGACAAGTGGCGGAGTTGCGCTCAGAACGCGTTGTATGAGCTCCGGTTGCACGTCCCTGCGGAGGCACGCCAGGCCAGCCTGTCCGAACTCATTGACCTCTTTGGCCTGGATGAGAAAATCCTGCACTTTGACCGCGCGGAGGACGACTTTGATTCCTGAACGTGCTTTCAAACACAATTACGTGTATACCAGGGAATTAGAAACAAACTTAATTTATGACACTAGTTTAACCCCTGGGCGTTATTTGACCATTTTTGGGCTTTTTGTTGGTTCTGACCAAGCCATTTCAAAATAAAATAACGCCCAGGGGTTAAATTAAAAAGTGAAATAAATGACATGATTAAAATTTAGAGTTAATGAAAACTTCTATGGTCAAAAACAAAAGATTAGTGATGGAGCTGGTCTGTTTTTCCCCCCAAAAAGAAAAAACATAACTTTGAACTGATTTAGTTTTTTTTTATTTCCATTTATTTTGATTAACAAAATCCAATTCGGAATAATTCTAGAGAGAAAATGTTGAATAATATGGAGTTGTTTATTGGTTGCTGTTATGTTGTTGTCCTAATTTGTAGTTTGCGTCAATCAAACCTGCGAAAAAGGCTCAGTATTTGATCTGCACCAGCGAAGGGACGTTCCTCATCCTCAAATGCTGCGCTTCGGCGCTGAGGAAGGCCAGCTTCTCCATCTGGAACCTGGCCTTGTCCTTCAGCCGCTGCACCAGCAGGACCTCCTGGTAGCGCTGCTCCGTGTTGGCCGCCTCGTTAGCCTCCGTAGCTACAAAACGCCCCCAATGCCGTTGAGAGGGAAGTTCCGACCTCACGTGATGTGAATTTGTGTTACCTGAGGCCTCGTAGATGTGTCTCATCTGGGACACCACCACGTGCATGTCCTGGACCTGCTTGTCCAAAGTCACGTTCTTCTGTTCTTTCATGGCCGCCTGAGCTTGGAGGTGTCTGATTTTTTGTTTGCGATACTTCATGTCCTTTTGATAATTCTTGAAAATGAAGTTGGGGGGGGGGGGGGCATTAAAAACCCTGTCACATTGCAAGGGACTTGACTCCAGATTTGATAACTTCATCTTCACATCACAGCAGGGGTTCAACTGATACATCAACTTTGTGTCCACATTTGAAACTTAAAAGTTGACTAAGCGCTAATCACGTGCGACGAAAATAAGTGAATATTAGTGAATGATTGTAAATTATAACTGATTTCTAGATCCATAATTGCTTTAATTACATGACTGGTTTTGGTTAGGTTGAAGCTTTTTTAGAGAGTACAAATTTCATAAATAAGCTTTCTTTCTTAACATCTAATATTTTAAGCTTGAGTCACTTAAATTGATGACTCGTCATTGATATTTTTACCGCTAAAATACTACGCACATTTTTTTTCATGCATTTAGAATACTTGAATAATAAAACCCTGAAAATGTTAAATATTCAGTTCGATTTTATACATCAAAAAAGTAACTACACACAGCTTAGTAATATTAAGGCTAATAAAAAGGCTTAACTAATACAGTAGGCTAATTAGTAATATAAGGGCCAGAGCTGGTTCTAGTAAGACCAACCACAACATGACTCAAGGTGGCCCTGTCACAAAAAAGCTGAAAGTGGAAGTCAACCGTAAACATTTCTTGACAATAATATGTTATATGTGACCTCACTCGTCTAAACATGACATTCTGATTAACGTTACATTTGCGGTATATGAGTTCAGCCGCAAAATCCAGCCGCTTTATTCCATCTCAGGGGGGCGGCCATTTTGCCACTTGCTGTCGACTGAGGATGACATCACAGTTAATCGGGGGTCAGGCAACGACCAAATCAGAGCTCACCTGTTTTCGGAAGCTGAGCTGTAAATGCTTGTTACCTGAGACCTGAGCAACTGTGATGTCATCTTCAGTCGACAGCAAGTGGCAAAATGGCCGCCCCCTGAGATGGATAAAAACAGCTGGATTTTGCAACTGGAATACCATATTCTTGACATTAATACGTTATATGTGATCTCACTAGTCTAAACATGACATTCTGATTAATATTACATTTGTGGAATATGAATTAAGCCGCAAAATCCAGCCGTTTTTATCCATCTCAGGGGGCGGCCATTTTGCCACTTATTGTCGACTGAAGATGACATCACAGTTGCTCAGGTCTCGGGTAACAACCAATCGCAGCTCAGCTTCAGGAAAAAAACAAACAGGTGAGCTGTGGTCGGTCGTTGCCTGAGACCTGAGCGACTGTGATGTCATCTTCAGTCGACAACAAGTGGCAAAATGGCCGCCCCCTGAGATGGATAAAAACAGCTGGATTTTGCTGCTTAACTCATATTCCACTAACACAATATCAACCAGAATATCATATTTAGACTAGTAAGGCTGCATAGAACATATTATTGTCCAAAAATATTTTTGGGGGATTGACTTCCACTTTGAAGTCGAACCCTGTTTATGTAAACGTTTGAGTCAAAGTAACCATGGGAGCTACTTGAGTGTTTTTGATGTGAGCGGGCCTTCCGTTACCTTTAGCTGCAAGGCCTGAGTCTCCTTCACAGATAGCGCCTGCTTGCACACACGATTGTCCGTGTCTGTCTTGAGATACTGAGAAGAGAAAAAAAAAAAAGAAGCGTACAGAGAGCACGCTGTTCAACATCCTGTTGCCATGCTGGCGTAAAAACAACGGCGCAATAAACATTACGACCGCACTTTATGGCTTTGTTTGTATTCAAAGGCTTGAATTGTCAACGTTCCAGAGGCCTGAACAATGACAGGAAAGCGGCGCTGCTCGCCACGGGAGAACCACCTGAACGCTTTGCCAAAGTAAACGGGCACTGGACGCAGTGGGCGGGGGCCTGCTGGAGAGCAGATTCTCATGCGCAGTCATGGCCATGTTAAAAATAAGAGGCAGACGTACGGTGTGACTCATCAGATTTTGATGGGGTCTGTTTATTTTCATAGCTACTCGCTCTCTGTGGCCTGGGCACGTCTTCGGGGTGTTTTAACGCGTGGGAGTTTAAACGCGTGGGAGTATCTCCCTGTTAGGTCGTGTGTTTACTTAAGATTGATGCGAGCTGCCTGAATTGCTTTTGCACGTGTTTAAATGGCGATAAAGGAGAGCAGCGGCTTTCACCTGAGGAGGTTGCGCTGATAAAAGATCATTTAGCTGCTTATAAATCATTTGATGGCTGGCGAAACCTGCTTTATGGCTAGTTGGCGGTTTTGCTAGCTTGATAAAAAAAAAAAAAAGATAAGTAAATCAGATGGGCAAAAGCCCTGATTGATTGGTCAAGTTGTTCTCAAATGGGGAGTAAGATTTACTTGAAGAAAAAAAACGAGTAAAGTTTTTCTCACTCAGAAATTCTAAGTAAATTTTGCAAGGAGATTTTTTAGTACATTTGACTAGTTTATTAACTCACTGTCATTGACGGCTATAGACGTCAAAATTTATTTGAACTATTTCTATTAGTTTAACATTGCCTTCCCCCCACACACTTTTGTTAACAAGAGTATGAACACCTAGATTTTTAAAAAAAAATTGTATTAGAACAGATATAAAATTTGTGATTAATTGTGACTTAACTAGTGAAGTCATGCGATTAATTATGATTAAAAAATGTAATCGCCTGACGCCCCTAATTCTTAATAATCTTTTGGGGGTTTAAAAAGAAGAAGAAAATATTAAAAATAAAAAAACATAATTAAAATTATAAAAAGGACAAATTATTTAAAAAAATATATAAGTTTTTTTTTTTTTAAAGAAAAGATTAAGAAATTTAAAAAAATAATTAAAATTACATTTTTATTAATTCTATTAACTATTCTATGTCATCATTTAATATGGTCTATATAGATATAAATCGTTGAGTGGTTTAGGTCCAAGTAGGAGTCTGAGGTCTGCAGACTCAATCGGGTCAATTAGTGGAGCCCAGAATTCAATGTAAACATGGTGAAGCAGCATTTAGCTGTTATGCTGCATGTAGATGGAATAAGCTGGAAATAGAAGTGAATTCAGCCGGAAGTGTAAATGCTTTTAAATTCATGTTAAAAAGGTCTTTCAAAACATTTTTAAAATCAAAATCATGTTGTTGTTCAGTCACCCACAACATACCACTTTACCTCTTTGTGGTCCTCGGTGAGACGCATCTTCTGGATGTCCCGTTCCTTGTTCTTGAGATCCTCGATCTGCATCCTCCTCATGGTGTTGTCCCACTCCACCTGGATGATGCCCTTACGGAAGTCTTTGGTCTGCACCATCACGGCTATCTTCTGATCGCCGAGGGTCTGATTGGACAAAGCGGCAAAAGGTGAGACACTGGTTGGTTGAACCTCTGCCGGGAGACTGAGTGCGCTCAGCTGACCCTGATGGTGTGGTTGAGTTCTTCCACCTCGCCCCTGTTGAGAAGAATGGACTCGCTGAAGTCGGGGATGAGATCCATGTTGGTCACCTCCACCTGGCCCTGTTTGAGCAGGAACTGGACCGTGATGTCTGTCAGGAAGTTCGTCTTCTCCTTGCGCATGCTTGAAGGTGTCAACACACAAATCGAATGAGATTGATACTAAGACTTTTCATGAAGCAGACATTGATTAATAATAATCAGGTAACATTAGGTGGGTTTCCATCCACCTATTTTTATTAAAAATTTCGGGAAAAAATCGGGGGGGAAAAAGCTCAAATTTAGCAAAATAAGTTTTTACGCTTGGAGGGGGTGGTTTTTGAAGCGTATCGAAAAGGGAAAATGCGCATTTTGGCGATGGAAATGGGTTTTGCGAATAACGACTACAAGACCGGATATACGTCACGCGCATGCTTGTAGTCACAATAAATGGCGGATGATAAAGTAAGATTATTTGGGGAGACGAAGAAACACGATTCTTTTTATGAATAATTAAAGGAAAAAAACATTCATGCAATTTTAGAGGGCTTTATTCACATCAGCTCTCAACGTAACGACACACTTCACTTACATGCGGGAGGGAAGCCAACAAGACAAACTACTTCCGTTCAGTCCGTGAAAAAAAACATTCCCACCTGGAACTCCCCATTGTCCCACAGTTCCGTCACTACAACGTCATCTCGCGGCGCATGTCAGTTTTGCGCATTTCCACGAAATTCGCATAAAAATTTCGAAACATTTGGACGGAAACCTAACTAATGACACATTTTCCCAGAATTCAATCATTCGCAAAAAAGCCAATAAAAAAGTCAGTTTTCCATAATAGGAATGAAGCGTCACACACTTTTCAAGTTCAGTTGCGAGATATTTAATTTCCTCCTCGGCGGTCTCGTCCTCTTCTCGCTTTTTGACCAGAGTCGCTTGCATGTCAGCCAGAGTGGTCGCTGTGGTTTTGATCTGTAGGAAGATGCCTTTTTGTTGTTGTTTTTGTTTAAATGTATGACAAAATATGTAAACAATAAGCTTTTTATTTGACATTTTTCACACAAGTCAAAAATTAATTTAATCTATTATTTTAACATTTTTTTCCACTTTTTGTTAACAAGAGTATGAAAACCTAGAAAAAAAATATTACAATTAAAAAACAATTAATCGCCTGATGCGATAAAAAAAAGGAAAAAAGATTATTAAAAATTAGGGGTGTCAGGCGATTAAAAATCGTAATTAATCGCATGACTTCACTAGTTAACTCACGATTAATCACAAATTTTATATCTGTTCTAAATGTCCAACAAAAAAATTCTAGGTTTTCATACTCTTGGTTAACAAAAGTGGGAAAAAATGTTAAGATAATAGATTAAATGAATTTTGGACGTCTGTAGCCGTCAACGGCAGTGAAGGAGTTAGTCAGAAATTTTCTAAATGTTTTCTAAATGTACACTAAAAAAAATATAGGTTTTCATACTCTTGTTAGCAAAAGTATATATATTTTTTAAACTAATAGAAATAGTTCAAATGAATTTTTGACGTCTATAGCCATCAATGGCAGTGAATGAGTTAAGCAGACATTATTTGAAAAAGTTGAACTCAAAGAGAAAGTCAATGCACCCTGGCAATACCTTTTGCTCGGTGTCTATTTTGGTCCTACGGATTTGACAAAACTTCTCCCACACTGGCAGGTTCAATCCCTCTGGCATACTCCTCAGAGAGTCCAACTCTTCCATGGCGTTCTTCTTATGACCTCTGAGCAGAACGGAAACAAAAAACAACAACTTTTATGACACTCACAAGTCAGCACAACCGTCATTTTTGTTTCTAAAGGAAACGGTAATCAAAACCAACCGAGGTCTTCGCTTGAAGAGTTTGTACAGCTGATCGACATGAGCTTTGTGCAGATTACTGAACTCCTTCCTGAAGTCTTTGTCCTGAACCTTGAGAGACATTCGTTTGTGCGAAAAGACGTTCACCGGCGAGAGGATGTCCGCGTGCTAGACTTACTTTGTCGTCCGCCACGATGTTTTCATAGCTCTCGTGGAACGCTTCCACTTCTTTTTCAAACTTCTGCAGCTCTTCGGCCATTGTTGTCTGGAAGAAGAAGATGAAGGGGAGGAGCGGAGAAGGAAAAGGTCAAAACGGAGGAAGAAAATGAAACGGAAAAGCGCAATTCGTAGTTTTTACCCGCTGCGCAGACATTTCTTTAAGTTTTTGCGTCAACTCCATTTCTTCATTCCTCATCACTTCTTCCATCAGCACGGAGAAATTCAGAGCTTTAATCTTCAGCTCTTCCTGTGAAATACGATGCAGTGAAAGGAATAAGCAAATCATCAAATATATATACCGATAACTGATCAAACAATATAATTGTTGCATTTAAAAATGCTGTTTTTGTGGGAAAACTGAAATGTTGTAAAAATTACATAACGTAAGATTTGGAATGGTTTTTAATCGGTCAAGAAATGTGGAACGAGGAAGTAAATTAAGGCTTTGCAATTAAAACAAAATTCAAACAAACAAACAAAAATTATTAATACTACTTTGAGTTGTTTAAAGTTATAGATTTTTATTTTAAAATGACTAATTTAATAAATCTGTTTTGTACAAAAGGAACTTATATAATAATAATAATAATAATAATAATTTATGTTATGGCTAAAGAAGAATTGATTAAAGAACAATGTGATTAAATAACAAAACATACTGTTAAACAATTAGTATTTAATAGAAATGTCAGAAAAAATTGCCAGACAAAACTTTTAAAAAGTCAAAATCAGTCTAGAAATAAATCTACGTTGAACTTATTTCATATGCAAATGTATTTCACATTTTAAAACTCATTCACTGCCATTGACGGCTATAGACGTCAAAAATTCATTTGAACAATTTCTATTAGTTTAACATTTTTTTCCCATTTTTGTTAAAAAGAGCATGGAAACCTAGAATTATTTATTTTTTTTTTTTACATGTAGAACAAATGTTTTAATTAATCGTGAGTTAACTAGTGAAGGCATGCAATTAATTACGGTTACAAATTTTAATCGCCTGATGCTCGTAATTTTTTATAATATTTTCTTTAAATAATTAATAAAAAAATAATAATATATATTTTTAATTTTTTTTGTTTTTTATAATCTTTTCTTTAAATAATTAATAAAAAAAAGTAATATATTTTTTTTATTTTTTTTAAAGAAAAGATTATTAAAAATTAGGGGCGTCAGGTGAGTAATTTTTTTAAATCGTAATTAATCACAGGACTTCACTAGTTAACTCACGATTAATCACAAATTTCATATCTGTTCTAATACAATTAAAAAATCTAGGTTTTCATACTCTTGCTAACAAAAGTGGAAAAAAATGTTAAACGAATAGAAAATAGTTCAAATTAATTTTTGACGTCCATAGCCGTCAATGGCAGTTGAATGAGTTAAGCAATCCACAATAAGCATTATAGTTTGTTGTGTGTGTGTGTGTGTGTGTGTGTGTGTGTGTGTGTGTGTGTGTGTGTGAGCATGCGTGCGTGCGCTGATCACCTGACATATGGCCATGTCGGACTTAATTTTCATCTCAAACAGCTTTTTCAAGCCTTCATCAAAACGGTCAGTGGCCTCTTTGGTGGTTTTCTGGAAGCCTCTGATTTCAGTTTCCAGTGACTTAAAAAAAACAAAGCGATCCGAAAAAGGAGGAGAAGCAAGTACTGTCAAAGTATTTGTCAAAATGTCAAAGCAGGTGTGGTTGGAATACCTTTCTGTATTTATCCTTTTCCGTGTCCAGCTCTTTGACTTTCTTTTCATATTCTTTAAATTGCTTTTTCTCGTCTTCGGTCCACTGGTTGTTGGGTTTGGCCAGAACAAACTCGGGCTGCGCTACTTCCTGCGGAGCACATTCAATAGGCACTTCCTGTTTTTTTTCTTTTTTTGACCCAATTGTTTAATTCAACCGAGGATGTGCGGGGAAAGCGAAGCAGTTGGGTGTAATGAGCGCAAGCGGACCCACCGCTTTCAAAAGGCTGTCTTTTTTCACTTCCAGAACGCCGTCCATCATGTCATCAAGCGCCCTTTCTCGGACGTCATCGCTCTGAAACACACAACACGTTTTCAACAATACTATTATGCATAAAAAGTTCAATTATATGAATATTTTCAAACTCAGCACAAAAAAAATAAAATAAAAAAATCTTGAAGATGGGCCCAAACACTAAATCATTCTGAATGATTGTATTTTATACATTGATGTGAAAAATAAGAACATGGTTATTGGTTTTAAAGCATTTACAGTTCATCCAATCAGAATGCAGTGATGTCATGTTCTGGGAAAAGGTGAGAATAGAGTAGCCAAAAATGACAGTTGCTTTAGAATAATATGGCTCAAGTATATTAGAGTATTATTAAAAATATTTTTATTTATTTTTTTTTTTTAAAGAAAAGATTTTTAAAAATATAGTAATCTTTTCTTAAAAAAAAAAAATAATTAAAAAAAATATATATAATTTTTTTTTTTTAAAGAAAAGACTATTAAAAATTAGGGGCATCAGGCAATTACAATTTGTAATCGTATGGGATTTTTAATAGGTTTTAGTTGAACTAATGAGTACACACTCACACGCACGCACATATGCACACACACGTGCACATACAAAATAAAAAAAAATTAAAAGAAAAGAAAAAAAGAGCAATGATGATGACATGTCGAATCAGTAAAATTACCGAATGAACAATACTGAGCTCTCAATTAAAATATATATATTTCTTTTAATAAAAAATTGTAATCGTAATTAATCGCATGACTTTACTAGTTAACTCAGGATTAATCACAAATTTTATATCTGTTCAAAATGTACCAAAAAATTAATTTTAGGTTTTCATACTCTTGTTAACAAAATTTGGAGAAAAAAAATGCCCAAGCCTTCACATAATTGATGAGTTTAGTGAAAAAAGCACCGAAGTATTTTCTGTATTTGGACGCCTGTGATAAGCTGTGATTTACGAGCAGGCCCGCCCTCCTCGACTCCACTTCTTTCTTTGCCATTTCGGCTCAATCTCTTTCAAGTTCTTGTTCTTTCTTCTTAAGTGTAATTTAGTGCATGCAAATGCTCGCACGTCGGTCTGGTCTCCAAGCCAGGAAGAATTTGGACAAAAAGGCAAACGGGAGTTTTAAAAAACAAAAGCCAGGTTTGTTTTGGCAGCGTACCTTGGCAGCCAAGCGCTTTTGCTCCTCCAGCCTCTTCCGCTCCTCTTCCTTCTCCTCTTCGGGGGTCAGGTACTTTTCGGCCTCTATCTAATAGGTCACGAGACGAGCGTCTGATGGTGATTTTTTATTTTTTTTCCTTTTACAGATAACAAAAGTGACATGTCACGAGAATGTGGGGGTCACCTCGGAGTCGTCCACCACAAACACCCGCTCGGGCACCTCCCTGTCGTTCAGGACGGGCACCCACAGCTCCTCGTCGGCCTCCAGTTCGTCCAGGAACTCCTTCACCTGCTTGTTCCTCTCTTTCACGCGGCTGATCTCCTGCACCTTTTGCTTGTACACTTTGTCAAACTGCGTGTTGAGCGCCACTTTGATTCTGTAGATGACATCCTGCAAAATTGGGTATTGAGAAAATGGGGAGAAACGGGGTTACAAATGAGGGCTGTCATCTTTGCATCAATCACACAGATTTTTTTTTTCTTGCATTACAGTTTTATTCAGGATTTTTTTTTTGAGAATGATCTGATAGCACACATGAGAGTCGCATGATAGGACCACCAGTGGAAGCGGACAATGCCAGTCATGCTTTTATTTTTGTTGCTCACAGGCTCCCTCTACTGTACGGAAGTGGAACTTGCCTTTAGGCCACTGTAATTGCAGTACAGTCCATGCTGACTTAATCCTGATCATGAATAATATGAATATAATAGGGTGATTATGGGACAAAAATATCAATCACGATTATTTTGGCAATAATTGAAATCACCATATTTTTGGGGTACGAAACAAGCATTTTTTTTTAAGCATTTAAAAAATATTAAGACCAATTTAAAAAAAAAAGTAAGTTCCTTTTGGACCAAACAATTTATTTATTTATGTTGGCAGTGCAGCTTCTGCACTGAGCAGTAGGACGATCATTTATTTTAAAAAAATAATGATCACGATCATTTGAGCGATAATTGAAATCATCATATTTTGGGGTACAAAATAAGAAAATGTTTAAGCATTTAAAAATATTAAGACCAATATAAAAAAAAAAAGAAGAGAGAAACACTATGTAAGTTCCTTTTGGACCAAACGCAATTTATTTATTTATTTATTATTTGGTACAACACAGGGTTTTTATAGTTTTGGAATTTTCATTTTAGTTCGTTTTTATTTCATTTGGAGTTTTTGTCTTTAAATTTAGTTAGTTTTAATTAGGTTTCAGGGTGGTTTCATTTAGTTTTCGTTTTTTAAAAAGCATCTTCCTTTTTATTTTATTTCGTTAACAAAATCGTTTTTTTGAATTTTAGTTTTTCGTTAACTAAAATAACCTTGGGAAAAAAAATGTTTAAACGTGAAAGACAAATAAAAAAATATTAAGACAAAATTCTTTGAAGCACTATAATTATTCAAGTAGCTTTTGGATGAAACAAAATTTAATAAACAGTTATTTAAAATTTTTAAAAAGGTGCAAATGTATACTTATAAACAACCCAAAAATTTGAATTAATAATCTTTTTTTACGATTATGCTGATTTTGTAATTGTGGAGTGTCATAATTGAAATTGTAATTGAATTTCAATTAATTGCACAAAAATAATAATAATAATAACTTTGTATCAGTGACGGCCCATGCATTTGGTACCTGGGCCTCTGAATGCCATACGCATCACAATTCGATATCATGAAGCGATCCTCACCTGAAGCATAACGATCTGGTTCAGCTTCTGCTCGGTGGTATGCAGGTTAAACTGGTCGTAAAGGTAAGGTTGTAAAAGTCCCAGCTCGGCGGAGTAGCTGCTCGCTACTACATCCTGGGACTCCAAGAAGTCGTCTTCCTCTCCACCCTTTTCTTGGGCCTTCTGTTTCGGATGAAAGGTGGAGCGCAGAGGTATCAAATCCAAAAACATTTAGCTCTCCAAGTAGCGACAAACTGCAATGATTTCCAAACTTTAATGAGCCAAGGCAAATATTTTAAGTTGAAAAATCGAAAAAATGTCACTGAAAGTGGACACACATTCAATGACTTATTATTATCTAATAGAATATCATTTATTTGTTTTGTCTTTCACTATAAGTCACTGTCATAGCTAGATGAACAAACATAATTTTTTGTAGTTGGCCGCACTTATTATTTATTATAAATAATTTCAAGACCAATTAAGTCAAATTTGATCATGTGTTCATATAAAAATAGTTTATTTAAAAAAAAAAAAACTATTTACCTAAAATGGACTTTATTATGAAAATTGGCATCTTAAAATCATATTAATCTGTAAATTTCCCCCTCTAAATAGCACTAATCTGTGGATCGTATGTTGTACATAAATGCAAAATAAACATTTTTCATTTGATGTTGTTGACGTTCACATGTCTATTCATCACCCAAAAATGTTGCTTTGAACTGGAAAAATACTTAATTCTGTCACATATTTGTACTTTTTCACAAAAGCGACAGCACTATTGAAAATTCGTGCTATCTTACTCATTTTTAATAGATTTTTGGTTGTGCATAAAAATTAGGTTACTTTTATTTATAGCGCTGTCATTGGCCGGAATCCTCGTATCTACAAAATCATCATTTTTCAGGAGAACCCAAAAAAACCCGGTATGCTAGTTCAACCATTATCATTGCATCATCAATGACAGCAAGGCGTTTTCAACACTTAAGATTGGTCAATAAAATTTCTTTTTTTTTTTAAGTAATTAAAAAATAAATAAAATAAAATAAAAATAAATTAAAAAATAAATAAAAAATATAAATAAATAAATAGTGGAAAAAAATCTTTAAAAATGTGAAATAGGAGGTTTTGGTACAACGCCAATGATAAAAAAAAATAAAAATAATACAAATTTAAAAAACTGTCAACAAAATGTTCTATCATGAGAATATAAACCAGAAGGTTAAGGACAATGGACAAAGTTGCGCTTACAGCCAGTTCCGCCTTCCTCTTCTCTTCAACTTTTTTAAGGTCATCCAACTCGCTTTGTGGTCGCTCTTTGAGTAGGTAGTTGGTCACCTCGTGGTCCGTGTGAAAAGCCTACGATTGGGCAAGCGCATGTTGAGTTACGCCCGTTCTGTCATTTGAGTTGGCTTGAGAATGCATTTGATACCTTTACAGCTCTGTCTTTAACTTTCAGAGAATCCCAGCAGTCCCTCTTGATGAGATCCCGCTTGTAGCATCGCTCTAAAATCTCCATCTCAATTCTATCTCTCACCTGTGGTCAAAAACGCTTGCATCAGAAATTGAGTTGAAGAAAAGACAAACGTTTATTGCCAGCGTTACCTTGGAAACGTCCTTCTCCAACGCGGCATCGTGCATCTTCTGCCGCGCGTCGTCCACGTTGAACTCCTTCAGCTCCAGTTGCTCGATTTCGGGAACGCTCTCATTTTCCCGGATCATCTCTTGGATCTGACAAACGAGGATCCATTCAGTCGATGGCTGTCTTATTAACTGTGTTTCGTCGCCGTAATTAACTCATTCGCTGCCATTGACGGTTACAGACGTCAAAAATTCGTTTGAACTATTTCTATTAGTTTAACATTTTTTTCCACTTTTGTTAACAAGAGTGTGAAAATCTAGAATTTTTTTTTATCGTCTATTTAGAACAGATATAAAATTTTTGATTAATTGTGAGTTAACTAGTGAAGACATGATTAATCTTTTCTTTTCTAAATCGCGCCAGGTGATTGAAATTTTCAATTGCAATTATCACATGATTTCAATAATTAACTCAAGATTAATCACAAATTTGATATCTGTTCTAAATGTACAATTAAAAAAAAGTTATTTTTATTTTTTATTTTTAGGTTTTTCTACTCTTATTAACAAAAGTGGAAAAAGTGCAAAATTAATAAAAATAGTTCAAATGAATTTTTTACGTCTATAGCCGTCAATGGCAGTGAATGCGTTAATTAACTGGAGCAGATAGCGGATGTCACATTCCACTCACAGTGCTGCGGATCTCCTCCATCCTGGCCCGCAGTTTTTCCTTTGCGTCCGAGTAATCCAGATAATCTTCTCTTAGACATGGCTAAATAAATATAAACAAAATTTCAGAAAAAAAAACATGCTGTGTAAAAAGTTGAGGATCAAAAATGCCTCTGGGATGATGATGATAATGCATATGCAGTAATTGCAATACAGAATGGAATATGACTTACCTCACTTTCTGGTGGTGTTTCAGAGTCAGTTTCATTAGAGTCTGTACTGACATCCATTGTGGACTGAGCTGTTTTACCACATCAAGTAGTGAAGACTTTAGTTCTATATAAGGCCTGGAGGCGAAAATACACAAAACATGCTCATAATATCATAAACATTGATCTATTAGTCCATGCAAAAAAAAAAAGATCAACTGATACAAAGTTTCCCCAAACACGCCTTCTACCAAGTAATACACTAAATCCATTCATACAGTCAATAAATCAGTATTCACAAAACAATGCATTCACATGATTTTTGTTGTTGCTGTCTCCTATTTGGCCACAAGATGGCACTAAAACCAAGCACTGAATGGGTGAACCAATTTTTAATAACATCGAGCCACTGGTTCCTTTCCTGGCACACGCAATGTATTCAAAACAACGATGACTGCATAGAAATAGCCCACAGGCCTCACAACAGATGGTATTTATAAAGGGAGCCAAGTAATTTTTGTGTTAACGACGTGTAACGTGCTTGTTGTTACGTTTTATATTACTTTGTAAACGCCTACGTGTGGGGAAAAACAGATCCCAAATCTTCCAGCTAAAAACTATGCAATGGCCGATGACATCGTATTGAGTGATATCATTGATTGGCCGAGATGACGAAACGTCATAAATACGCGACAGTTTATTTCTAAACCTTCCACCGCGAACAAAAATAGTGCATTTATTTTTGCCGTTGTTGCTAATAGGACAATGAGGACGAATATTAACAAAGAGAAACCCGAAGCACTGACACATTGCTAAAATGAACGGAGAACGTTCACTGTTAATGTCGCAATAAAATGACGTCATTTTATTTTGACAGTATCACTATGACAACTAGATACACGTTAAGTCATTTGCGACCACGCGATGTCTTGATAAGTGACTTCAGAACACTGAATAATCGCTAACAAGACTTCTTGGCATAAAAACACAATTCATTTCCTGCATCCACATAACAAAATGGGCTCATTCTGTACACATTTAACATGTAGCATTGTCGGTTACGAAGCCAAAACTCACCTTAAAAGGGAATTTGTGTAGAATAAACACAATGTTAAATCCAATGAACAAGCGTCCAAGACGAGATAAACATTGATACACTCAAACACTCTATTCGATGAAACCAACAAGTACTTTCCCCTCTAGAGCAGCAAGACTAATGTGAATGATGCATTTTGAAACAAATTCAATACCTTACTTATACCTTTATAACGAGATAAACTATTTTGTGGAATCCCACAATGTTACTTACGTTCAAACCACCGACACGACAACCAGCTCGCGTGTGTATCCTTGGCAACCAGAAATACGAGACACCGCCCCGCCCATTTCCTTCAACTTCAACTCTCATTGGTTAATGCCTTTTCCCGGAAGTGAGCGCAAAATATAAACCCATTTTCCTGTCCACCCCTCATCGTATTTTTGCTTTTATCACCGCAAGAATCAACTTGTTTGAGTAGCAAATCCTCCAGTACGCAGAGCTGTTCAACTAAAAATGACAAGTGGAAAGTGTGTCTCCAAAGGTAAGACATTTAATATGGGTTTATATTTAGCAAAACGTCTCTTATGTAACCGAGATTCAGATACACAACTAAAGGAATTTAAGACTTTCAAAATGCTTTTGAATATCTTTCTGTGTGACATCTGCCTTTTTTTTAATGACAAATGCAGGTGACTACACAATTCAATGGCCTTTGTGTCACGTTTAAAATATGTAAAGGAAGAGGGAGCGCACCGACAGATACAGTAGCTGTTCGCTTTGTTTTTATACTGGTAAAAGTCTCATTGAAATAAGCAAACATTATGATTTATTCAGTGTAAAAAAAAAAATGCCCGTAATGAGCCACAATTATGTTAAAAGAGAGCAGCTAAAAAGTTCCACATCATGGTGGAGTGAGTAATCATTCTTTCAAGTTGGTGCATTGCACAACATAACTATTGCAGCAATTTTATTACTTCTCCACGACAAAAGTATTTCAAAAGCTCCAGGCTGTGTAAATTGGATTCCGGATCGCTCATGGCATTTCCGTTAATATGTAATTTAAAAATTGCCTATACAAATGTTTTTTCTTTCATTTTTTATTTATAAATTGTGTTTACTTAGCATGAGGCTAGCATTTAAGAGCCAAAAAGCGTCTGTAGTTTCAAACGTAAGTCAACACGCAGTGTTTAACAATGTCGTAAATATTTTCTTAGGTTGTGCTGCGCCCGGACCCGTGCCAGCCGGATCCATCAGACTATACAGCATGAGGTTCTGCCCTTTTGCTCAGAGGACCCGACTGGTGCTGAATGCCAAAAAGATCAAGTAAGTGATTGACCCCACCCACCTCGGTTTGATTTCAAACCCAAACATTGTTTCTGTTTTGTTAGGCACGACATCGTCAACATCAACCTGAGAGACAAACCCGATTGGTTTCTGGAGAAAAACCCTCTCGGCCAAGTGCCCACCCTGGAGACGCCGGCGGGGGAGGTGATTTACGAGTCTCCTATCACCTGCGAGTACCTGGACGAGGTGTATCCTGAGAAGAAGCTGCTTCCCGACACGCCGTTTGGAAAAGCTGAGCATAAGATGTTGCTGGAGAAATTTTCCAAGGTCACCGAGCTGAGTCACAGAACAAATTCAAGTCATTTATCATTGTATTAAGAATGCAATCACAATTATTATTTTTTTTAAACAGATAACAGGATTAACCTACAAGATCCCGATGGGCAGACTGAAAGGCGAGGATGTCTCTGGGCTTCATACTGAACTGAAGCATAAGTTAAGCAAATTAAACGAGGTAGGTTGACTTTTTCTGTTTGCGCTCTGATAATCAAAAATGCGAGTTGTCTTTTGGACCGTGACAATAATTTATGTATATATTCCAGGACCTGGCAAAGAAGGAGACCAAATTCTTTGGTGGCGATTCTGTCAACATGACTGATTACATGATATGGCCGTGGTTTGAGAGGCTGGAGGCTTTCGGGTTGAATGAGTGAGTAATCGCACCCGCCGCCACCAACATGCAGTTGTGAAGACAGGCAAAATATCAGAGTTGGAATCAATGATTCCCCTTTGACCTCCCAGCTGCTTGGACGCTGCGCCTGAGCTGAAGACATGGATGGAGCTCATGTCCAAGGACCCCACTGTGAAAATCAGCGGGCACAGCGTGGACATCTACAAAGCCTACTACCAGACGTACATGGAGGGCAAGCCCCACTTTGACTACGGCCTGTAACGCGGATGTGGAGACGACACTGAGCCACGCCCAGTTTTCCTTTTTTCATAAAGTGCTGAGTCACACATATTGCTGAATAAAACCTGTTGTTCTACTCTGTATGTCGTTAGGCAGTATTTTTCCCAATTATTTGTATGCAGTCACATGAATGGATGAAATGTGTTGTGCTTTTTAGGGCATTTTTTTATTTAACTTTTGTCCATGTGATGCAGCTACAGCACTACACGTCATTATATACACCATAAATAAAACAAATAAGTGCTTTAAGTCTGCCATCTTGTTAACTCATTCACTGCCATTAATTAAAAAAATAAAAATTAGGGGCAAGAGGGGATTACATTTTTTTTAAATTGTAATTAAACTCACGAATAATCACAAATTTTATATTTGTTCTAAATGTACAGTAAAAAAAATTATAGGTTTTTATACTCTTGTAAACAAAAGTGGAATTTTTTTTTAAACTAATAGAAATAGTTAAAATTATATTTTGGCGTTTATAGCTATCAATGGAAGTGAAAGAATTTAAAAAAAGAAAGAAAATATTAAAAATTCAGGACGTTGGGCAATTAAAGTTTTTAATCGTAATTAATCGCATGACTTCAGTAGTTAACTCGCGATAATGGTTATAAATAGTTCAAATGAATTGTTGACGTTTATAGTCGTCAACGGCAATGAATTAATAAAAAAAGAAGAAAATGTAAAAAATTCGGGACGTCGGGCAATTAAAGTTTTTAATCGTAATTAATCGCATGACTTCAGTAGTTAACTCGCAATAATGGTTATAAATAGTTCAAATAAATTTTTGACGTTTATAACCGTCAATGGCAGTGAATAAGTGAAAAGTATTTCTACTAATCCAAGCGTCCCCCAGACGATGGGACTGGAGTGTACTCTTGCAAAAGCACGGCTGCGTTCCTCAACATCTCCTGGAGGTGGTGCACCGCCGCGGCGTAAAGGTCCCTCTTCAACACCAAACCCCGAAACAGATTAACCGGTTCTGCTTTGCGGAACATCTCCGGAAGCCGGATCTCCCGCGGCACTCTGCCGTTCCCGATCAGGACGTGATGCAGTCTCTTCTCCCGGAGACTCCCGTGCATAAAGCCCAGCACGTCGCGCAGTCTGCGCTCGGTTTTGTCGGCGGTCCACGTGGACGGTTCGCTGAGCAGCAACAGGTGCAACAGGGCCGTCTTCCAGTGGTAGATGGTGAGCGCGTTGGCCCCCGTCAGGGTGGTCTGCTTCCGGTGCAGGAAGGCGACCGCCTGAAGGCAGTGCAGATGGCAGGAATGGCGAGGTAGCAATTTGCCGACATGTTTCAGCAGATTCCTCTCGTAGACGGCCAGCGAGAGAGGCCAGAACGGGTCTGGGGGTCCGCCGGTGTCGGCGGGGAAGTGAGAGACCAAATAAGCGTCGGTGTCCGCCAGCTGGATGGCCGGTATGATGTTGACCGCGATGGATTTCCCCGACGGAAATCGGACTTTCAGGGCGCCTGCCGCGTCCAGTCTGCGAAACGTGACGTCAAAGTCATACTTGTGGGAGATTCGCCCCCACGCTTGGGTGAGGGACACCTGAAACCACTTCATGACTCGATCCTTAGCCAAGAGCGGCGTTCGCTTGGAGCAGAGCAGCTCGTCGAGATTGCGGTCAACGACGAGCGCCGCCTCGCTTTTATTGTGTAGTAAGCACAACATGTCCTCTCCCAGGTTGGCAGAACCGCACAGGCACTCGCCCTCGTGGTCCCCCGACCCGCTCACCTGGACGGTGCCACAGCCTCGCCTGTCCGGGGGCATGTCGCTTGACGGTTCGCACCACAGGTTGACCCGGAAGTTGAGCGGATCCAGAGGCGAGAACGGCACCAGGAAGTCGCACGTCGGAGGCTTGCGCGCTTGCCAAGACTCGAACATGCTTCCGATTCCGACAAGGTCCCCGACCTCCATGTCGGCGTCTCGGTCCGAGACGCTCCTGAGGGATTCAAGGAGGTCGTCGGCAAAACCTTCCACGAACTCCCTCACCCTGCCGATGTCCTGGGACGAGTTGTCAGTCCAGCGGTTCAGGATGTCCTTGTCGAGTAGCATCACGCTGGTAGGAAGCGCTTCATCGTCGTCCAGCGTCCTCGGGTCCGACTCCACCATGTCCCCCCTGCCCATCTCGATAGCCAAGAACACCACAAACGAGACGGCGCCCCAAAAGTACCAGCTGTAACTTTCCTCCCAGCCGCCATCCTGGTCCTCCTTCCCTTCCGCTTGCCAGAACTCCACCTCCAGCTTGGCCCGTTCGCTTGCCAGCCTCTCCTCGTGCTCGCGCATGCGCACCATCAGCTCCTCATCCTGCTCCGCGATGGTGGCGTTCTCTTGCGGGAAAAGCGAGGGGTGGTTCAAAATGGCGGCGGCGACGACCACACACACCCTTGCGATGGCTCCCTGCATCTTCGGCTTGGTTCTGGTAACCGCATCTAAGCGTCTCGCATGCCACCGTACAGCCGCAGATCACTTCCTGGAATATGCGACAAAAAAAAAAGTGACTTCACTAAAAGCAGACGAGACATATTTGTGGAGACGTTTTTATAGAAACCCCACCGAATACAACAACAAAAAAAAAAACTCTTTTAACACTGCCATTGCGGCTATAGACGTCAAAAATTCATTTGAGCTATTTCTATTAGTTTCAATTTTTTTTCCCACTTTTCTTAACAAGAGTATGAAAACCTAGGTTTTTTTTTGTACATTTAGAACAGATTTAAATTTTGTGATTCATTTTGAGTTAACTAGTGAAGTCATGCAATTTAATTACAATTAAAAAAATTATCGCCTGACGCGATTTAAGAAAAAAGAAAAGATTATTAAAAATTTGAGGTGTCAGGCGGTTAAATTTTTTTATCGTAATTGAATCGCATGACTTCACTAGTTAACTCACAATTAATCACAAATTTTATATCTGTTCTAAATGTACAATAAAAAAATATCTAGGTTTTCATATTCTTTTTAACAAAAGTGGAAAAAAATGTTGAACTAATAGAAATAGTTCAAATTAACTTTTGACGTCCATAGCCGTCAATGGCAGTGAATGAGTTCATTTTAAACATATAAAGAGTTGACAGATTTGTTTAAAAATTATAAAAATGATTATCCCTAGTTTTCAGTGAAAGTAATTGCAATACAAGAGGAATGCATTTTTACATTTGCCTCCAATTACTCCAACCACAACAATACAAAATGGAGCATTATATTTGTAAATGTCAAATATGTATTTAAGAAAGTGGCCAGTGAGTGTTGTCGTAACAGGAAAACAATCCAGCCGTTTGCATAACGCACTCCACCCATCAGAGGGAAGCAGACTAAATACAGCCGTGGCGGGCCGTGTGACGCACTAACACATTAGAGGAAGGAAGCCTGAACATCACTTTTTTTTTTTTGATAACCTTTTCTTCTTTACAGCAAGTTTGCACAAAAAAAAAAAAAACTTCGGCGATGTTCACATTATACATAAATTGCGAGAAACTGATGGCGTTCAGGAAAGAATATGATTAACATTGCAAGAGGAAGTTACATAAGGGCCTTGCATAGCTTTGCTGCACTTTACTCAACTCTGGCGAGGCACCACAGGATGGCTTGTGATAACGGAATTATTCATATGAAAGAAACGGCCACTCGCTAAACTAAACTCCCTAAAATAGTCATATGGTCATTGGGAGTGCGCATAAATGAGACAAAGTGCTTCCTGTGTTCAAATGACAACAGTAATGGTGGACAAACTTAACCTGTCACCTACACAAGACGATTGGCTGACAAGTTTTCGTTCAAAAATATCTACCAATGAGCTTGGGGTTATTTTGCAGCGTCACTTGTCCTACAAACTCAACTTAAATAGTGCAAATGGAACATTATTGGAGCAGAGTAGGCCAGCTACTTACTTTGTAAGTCGTAAAAAAAACAACTTGTCATGCTGCAGTGCTAATAGGACTTTTTTTTTTTTTATTCAGTTGTATTTAACTTGGCAGTACAGTATAATACATTCGGTATTTATGAGCTGTTTGTTGTTAAATATTTTAGCACAATTCTATTGAAGTTTTCCAACATTTTGAGTCCTTTTTTAAAGTATCATTAGTAGTGTTAGTGTTCAAACTGCATAATGCTACAGCGGTTTACAATCATAATTAGAATTTGGGGGATTAAAACATCTTCCATATAGCTATAAATTTAGTGAGGTGGTGCTTGGTGCAAAAATGTTTGACAACCACTGGCTTACGTAATGGAAACTTTCGAGAATGTAACCTTTTTCTGTTATTAAATGTCTTAAGTATAATCATGAGCTCAGGTTTTCTGGTGGGGGGAAAAAACGACTACAACTGCTCGAACCTCAAGTGTGTGTGTTCCAAGGCGACTCCTCTCCTCTTCCGTTGTCCGGGCAACAAAATAGGAACACGCGGGCACAGTACTACAAAACGTGATTCCATTCAACACATGAGTCACGTTGCAGTCTGGTGTTGCTACAACAACATAAAAAAACGGGCTGTGTGGTCTATGCTTGATGTGTGAGATTATTTTAATGATAAGAGTTTAAAAAAAAACAGTTATGGTATCACCTCGAGCATCTTTGCAACTCTCAGCTTCGCGCCTATCGAAGTTAAGCGGAAGTTTGATACACACTCTTATCTGAAGTAATTACTACGGTGACCGACATAGGTCAAAACAGGGCTTACCTTTATATCTGCTTGGTATCATGGTGGGATTCCTTACGTGGTCGTCGCTCGTGGCTCTCTGGATGTTGTGGACTAACGTAACTTGAATTTCCAAGGCTGCTGCTGCTGCGTTTCGCTGACATTTCCTGTTCGAGCGCTCCACCCAGACCCGGAAGTCACGCCCAAGAGGAATCGCCAAATTTGGCCAACAAGCCATACTGCGCATGCGTGAAACTTGGACTAATTTTGTTAAATGAAAAGGTTTAAAAGATACTCTTAATTCCAAACGTTAAAAAAACAGCAAAACAAAAACTGACATAATTGTCCGGTAATTTAAAATCACTATAAACGACTGATTTCTTATAAGCTAAGCACAGTACAGTATCCATTTTTTTGTTTCTTCTTCTGTGCTCACGTTCTTATGATTATTAACGCAAAAATAATGACGAAATGTTTACTAATCCGTTTTTGTTATTGCCTCTTTCCTGCAATAAATTACATAAATATTTTTTTTTCATTTTTGTTTTTCATATTGGTTTCTAGTTGTTCATACATTCATATATTATTAGGAAAAATATGAAGTCAAATCTGATGTTTAATTTTCAATGAACATTTTAAACAGCATGTTTACAACAATACAGCAAGTTTTTTTTTTTTTTTCATTTACAAAAAAAACCATTCCTTCTGCATACATTCTTGTCCTTGTGGTTAATACAAAAACAATTCTAAACAATTCTAAAAAAAAAATAACATACATAAAGATGTAATTTGGTGAGGAAAATACATTTTGTGTGTCTATTCCACCACACAAACACACTAGCCGCAGGTTTCCAAAACACAAGGTTTACATCATCCTTCTGTGTGCCCTACTCACAATAAAGGATATCCGGCTTTGGAGTGGCATTTCTGAATGAAACTTAAATGCACCGAAAGTCACGGCATAACATCAGCAGGTTGCAACAGAAATCACAAAAAGGCATAACAAATATGAACATTTTCATGGCGCAAACTGCTGCTCTTAATTTTGCGCACCAAAAGTTTTAGAGTTAAGTTCACCTTTTTAAGTTATATACTCGTCCCTTGTTTATATCCATAGACAAAACTTTGCAAAGAAGCGCATGTATTTATATTTCCAGTAAGGGTGAAATGATTCATCCATTGCAACGATGTATCGATTTATATTTCTATGATCCAACTACATCAATCAGCGCAAGTTAGCCTTCCGGTCAAAATATATCGATCCGAAATCATTTTAAAGGGTAATAAATCGATTGTATTAATACACGTGGCTCGATTCGGTGCACTTTGAAGCCTTTTAAGTGAGCTTACCTAAGCTCGCTAGCTGCTAACATAGCGATGCGTTTGTGATCAGCATCAGCAGAGATTAAAAAAAAAAGTGTTCTTATCACGTGAAATTTGGTAAAGCGGAAATGCTGAAAGCAACCACAGAAGCAAGATTTGCAGCTTTTGAAAGAACAATAGCAGACCTTGGCTGAAAAAAACAAAAAACACTCCAGCATAGATTTGCAAATCGTTACGTAAGGCACTAACTAGCAGGCTGTAAAATCCAGCAATATATATTAAAAAAAAGAAAACGTGATGTAAAATTAGACATGTAAATTTATCTTAGGCTCATTTTGTGGGTGATTTACTTGTTTTCCTACTTGAAGTGCTAAAAGGGAAATAAATACTTTTGTATAAACACAAAGAATATCCTGACATGTAAACAATCCCACCATCTAATTAATTCATGTAGCATGCACATGGCTTCCTTCATGGGCAACAGTTTTAGCTCGGGCACACACCAATTATTTTTTTTAATCAATTTTGAGATAAAATAGTCCTCACCTTTTGTGCGTTGTCATTCTGTCTCATATTGTGCAGGATTTGAATCAAAGTGTTCATCGCGTTCTTGCCCTGCTCCTGCACAAACATCCTCAGTAGATGCTGCGTCTGCTCCTGGCTGTCATGCGGGTGGTTTAGTTTGCAACTGTCAACGGCGACAGGGTTCATCCCGCTGCGCAATGCCACGTTGGACATAGTCGTCCACCCCAGCTGCTCTGCGATAGCGGGGAGGTGTCGTGAAGGGTCCGTATATGGCACTAAAGTCAAAGATGAGGAAAATTACAATGGTTGAAGTACGTGATTGGTAGATTGGAGCAAATGTAATGTTACTTACTCCCCATTGTCTCCATCTCCTGGGACAGAAAAGGACAAAAGAGAGTCAATGAAGTTGCTCCTTATCTCATTTACTGCCAGCCCGGTAAAAATGAATCTTTGACGTGAATAGTCGTCAATGGCAGTGAATGTGTTATTGTGGAAATTACACATCAAAATGGTCCAAAAATAAAATCAAATCATGCAAACGAGCACAGTGACGGTTTGAGACAGCCAACCAACCTGTGCCTCCTATCAAAAGGGGTGCTAGCAGCAGTAAAAGACAAATCAGAACAATGGGTGAATGCTGCACATTGATTGAAATAGTCTTTGTTGCAGCTTGCTACAATGGTCAAAGCAATAGCCTGACAAGACACAGAGATCCTTATTTTTGTTCAAATGCCGGAGTTCCCCAGGGATCCGTTTTAGCGCCACTACTACTATCTTGACACAAATACAAAAGCATAATTGACAGTTCCAGAAGTACTTACTGTATCAGATGTCACCGGTTTGCTCAAGCTCGGTTGGTTGCTCCGTCCTGATCAGTCAAATCATTCAAAAAAACAAGACGCCATTATCAAGACGAGCAAACACAAAGCTAGCTGTACACTACTAGGAATACTCACGCTGTTTCCTGGTCCTTCGGATGCATAAACCAATTACAATTGCTGCGGCAACTACAAAAACTACGACGACTACTGTCCAGACGTGAGTTCTCTCTAAAGCGAATGCATTAAAAGATTTTATGTGACAATATCAACACACAAATTCATGACAATGAAAATGTTTCAAACCATACCTTTTAAGTTGGCATTGCACACAGTGTCATTGGTGGATGTGCAGGCTACTTTGACGCCTTCTATTCCGCACCTGTTGCCAAAAAACAAAAACTAATTTTAGACAGGGGATACAAACGTTATCTGATATACTGTTTGTGATGATCAATTTACTCTGTACAAGAACTGCACAGTTTACAGTCTTGATCCTTGGCACTAATGCAATAGTGACGCGCTTTGCACCGACACGTGGCGTCGCGGGCTCGGGTACACGCCGTCTCCTCCTCCAGATTGGCTACAAAGAAAGCAGGTTAAAAACTTCACATGAACTGAAGTTATATTTTTTGCTGAATCATAAATACTATATATATATATATATATATATATATATATATATATATATATATATATATATATTTATTATTATTTTTAAGTATACCATTGTGATGTGAGCAGGATGTGCAACCTTGGCAGTTCCTGTTCTGGTTTGGGTAGTTGTTGAACGTGCCGGGCTCACACAGCTCACATTGCGTATCTTGTGGATTGGAAGCAGTGCAGTCCTCCTTCAGGTGCTGACCTACGGGGAGAAACCATTTGTTGGCCATCAATTGACATTTTACAACACGTAAAGGGAGTTCAAGTTGTCAGGGCCAACCAGTAATCCCTCACACGATCTACTTATGATTGTGGTTGAGAACTTCCACTCAAAGTTGTCAAATTTGGAATATGTCCAAAGATTTCAAACCCTTCGCAAAGTCAAATTTAAAATTGTGAAGCTTGTAAAGATCGTGTGGTACACATTTGCTGACCTATAGCACAGAGGCAACAGTTTATTGTGCCATGTTGGTACATTCCATCAGCACACTGGACTTCTCTTTTCTTTTTCGGCTGCAATGACTCGTCGACGCCCCTGTTGTGGGAAAATTCTTAAGTGAAAGTAAGCAATGGACGTTTCCTGTGTTAAATACAACAAAACACACGAAGGCGTGCTTCATAAAAACGTTTTTTTCCAGTGCCTTAGCCACTCATGTCACCCGGTTAAACCGTAGTTTTAATACATATGTGGTTTTAACCCGTGGGCAGTATTTTATTTTGAAATGACTTGGTCAGAACCAACAAAAAGCCAAAACGGGTCACAATACCGCCTAGGGGTTAATATAACTAGCATTAGCGCAGGTCAAATCCGTGATCACGTACCTGGGCACGTACAGCCACTAAATTAGTGCATTTCAAGCTTGTTAAAATATTTTACTTACAGCGACGAATAGGGACCGAACAAGACGAAGATGAAAAAATACGTAAGAAAAAACGAGGTGAAAGAATAAGTCACCTCCATGTTTGTAATTAAAAGTGAAACTAGTATGACAGCTTCTGCGCATGCGCATAACTCCGATGACTTGGTTGCCTGACTCGTCACATTCGGACAATTTCTAGACAAAAAGATTACCAAAAAAGTTATAATAAATTGTATGGGGAACCGTTTTGGGTGCCAAATCATGTCATGGAAAACCTCCAAAGAACCCAACACAATTTAAATGGTACGTGAAGTAAATTAAACTACATTAAACAAACTCATGAGAAAAACACATAACACAAATAAGTATATTTCTTAAGTGATATGTGGCTGTATTATTTATTCATCAATGTCATTCACAGTTTTATAATGTCTATTTATTATTCAAATAATCGTTGAAAAGTCGATATACATGCTATTCCACGTTCATACACTAGACGGCGTAATTATACTTTGTACGGAGCGTAAGAATATGCAGCAAGGTCACAAAAAAAGTTCCTTTTTCTAAACCAATGTATCAGTTAAATGTCACTAGACCTGCCTCAAGATGAGAGAGGGGTAAAAAGTATTCACACTTTTCAAAATAGCAAATCAAAACGTTAAAAAATCTTCATGCATACCCACACTCAGGCAAAAACACTGATTGTTCTTTCACCTAGAAAAAGTCACTCTTTTACATAAACACACTCGCTTCTTCAAAAACTAACAGAAAAACCTTTATTCATCTTTTTTTCATTTATAAGTTTGCTCACATTTTCAAAAATGCAAGAAAATACCCTGAGTGTCCTTATTGTAACATTTGAAGTCATCATGACTTTTCCGGACTTTCTTGCAACACATAAAAAAAAAAAGGCATACAAATCAAAAGGAAATTGAAAAAAACTAACAAATGCAAAAACATTTTTTTATAAACCCGCTCTGCAGTTAAGACTATTTCTTAAAATAGTAATTTTTAGCATTCCAGCTCTTCTGTTTCTCAAAATTTTCAGCACTGCTCACCCTGCGAATGCAAAACTGTGGCCGAGGCTTGAGCGCGCACACAGAACAGGAAGTCAGGATTCGGGCCGCTCCTGCGCTACAGGAAATAACCTCAGCGCTCATGACGCGGGTCTCTGGGGGAAAGCTTAGCAACTTCCACTGATCCAACGCGGTTTTATGTTTTCTGCGGTCAAAGGCACTCTTAAGTCCTCGCTTGTACACATGCAGTAAATCTGTAAAGCTGCCACTAGGCCATGTGTATGGTAAGCATTTTTATTTATTTATTTATTTTTGATATCCAGCTTAAGGTCCACGTACTAGTTTGCCCTTAGTCCTCACTAGTCACTAGTATGCTGACGTCTTACTTGTGAGAGTGTATTATGAACCTTAAGATGGTTAGCCAAACAGCTTTCCATAAATGTTTTTGAGCATTTGTGTAATACACTTGATGCACTTGTACGCTCTTTTTTTCTCACGAGTAGCACAATTTTGTCATACTAGCAGGATAACTAACAATCTTATGACCAGAGGTGGCAAATCCAGGTCCAGAAAGTTAATACGCCGTCATAGTTTGGCCTTAGCCCCTGGTGCTTGCTAGCTAGCTAGCTAGCTAGTTAGCTTGTGGTGTGCGAGTGGCAGGAAGGCACAGTGAGTCTTTAATGTAAATTGATTTAAAGGAAAAACAAAACGCAAACAACGTAAAAAAAACATAATACAAAGTACATACCAAAAGTGAGAATTAACTTACGAGTATCAAACTAACAGGAGCTGGAAACCAGGTGTGACACAGACAATGACTCAACATTACTAGCAGGTAAACGAGCGCCACGGGAGCTAGCTAGCTAGCACCTGAGGCTAAAGCCAAACTGCGGCAGTGTTTTTACTTTCTGGACTTGGATTTGCCACCTCTGCTTATGACAGGAAAATGTTTAGTATTACATGCTGCAATGCATCCTGGGAACCGAAGAGCATGCTGAAAAGTAAAAAAAAAAAATAAAATAAATACATATATTGCTCTTAATAAATGAATGAATTAAATTGCCCCGGTCTACCACTAGTGTTTATTTATTTCAAGTGAATTTCATAGAACAGTTTTGAGGGCTCTTGCTAAAGTCCTAGCATGGTTTGGACCCTTCCACGTAAACAAGAATATACTAGGGATAGACCGATTATCGGCCGGGCAGATTATCTGCGCCGATATTCAGCATTTTGACCAATATCGGGATCGGCCATTTTGAAGAATCATATGGCCGATAATACATCCATTTAAAAAAAAAAGTGTTAACTTCAGAGAACTGATTATTTAAATTTTCAGAGATTCTGATGACCCTGGGAATTCTCTGCACCTTCTATTTTTGTTTGAAATTTAAACTAAGGTAAGTAAAAATGTGATACTTCAGATATTTTGAAAATTTGAAATATTTTATTTACTGCAGAAAATAAATGTTTAAGTTTTTATTTAACTTTTGAAAACATGCTACTGCCTCAGGGAGATCCTGGAACTTTTTAGTAGATTTTTAAAACAAAAAAGTCTATTGATTAAGACCATTCATGAATCTTTTCTAGCAATAGACAGAACTTATTTGCAACCATAAAAAAAAAGTTGAACCTTGGAAAACAAAAATAGCTCAAGCATAAGCTGTAAATCAAGGCTACGGAATAAACGCTTTCCATACATGCGTCTACGTGGAGCGATTCCCCCCTGCAGCAACACGTCCAGCGGTTTGCTTAATTAGAGCTTAGTGTATCTGCGTCCTGTACACGCAAATGGGATTTGAGGATGGCGGCGGGGGCATCCATTGGCAAGACAATAGAGAGGAGCGCCTATTGGCTGCAGGAAAGGCAAGAATAAGGCCGGCCGGAATATCCCGTCGTGATGGATCTGTCGAGACTATTGATATTGGGAAATCCCGAGCGGGATTTAAGAGGCTAAGCCGAGCCTGTAGGCTGGGCCACGCTCGCTTAAACCCCGCTTGTCCCGTCCTTTACCTCTCCTCTGAGTGGCTCACTTTATTAGGTACACATGCCCATTGTGTAGGACGGCGGCATCATACCGAGAGGCTGGTTAGAATAGTTTGGTCTAAAGAGAGGAAAATTACAATCACAGTAATATAATCTTATATTATCATATTGAATAATGAAAATGAGCATTTCCAGCATTTCACAACAAAAGTAATAAATTGAGTTTACGGAACCTTGCATTGAAGTCAAAATATATTTTAAATAAATTCTCTGTTGGAATGAATGGGAGCCTTGCTGCTTTTTAAAACACAAAAAAACAAATAAAAAAATAAAATTCTGCATTTACAAAATATGAGCGATTTTTCCTCTCTCAAAATAAATAAATAAATAATTATTATTTAAAAAAATTACGAATGGGAGCGTTGCAATTTTTTAAATTACAGTATAATGTTTAATTTAAGAAGCAATATATGAGGAATATGGTTACCTCAAGTATGACTCATGCATTTAAAAAATAAATAAATAAAACAATTCTATTAATTAACTTAAGTGAGTTACCTAAAGAGTTAAAAAAAAAAAAAAAGCTAAATAAATACTAGATGGAATGTAATGTACAAATGAATTAACTGGACTGAATGGAAGCTTTGCTGCCACTTAAATTGACCTCATTATGAAAAAAATACATCTAAAAATAAAATATTCACATATTATGGCTTCCTTTCTAAACATTCTTTAATACATAAGCTGAACAAAACAATGAATTTGTCTTTTATTATGACAACACAGTTTATGTGAAATGCTCTCAATTTGCCCACACATATACTGTTTATCGCCCACCCCTCTTTTTTCCCCCCTGCACTTAAAACACACATGCACGCTCACACACACACGCGCATGCATGAACACGCACACACCGAGCTATCACCTCCCACCCACCAGCCTGGAAAATATTAACCTCATGTCACCTTTTCATCTAACTTCATGCATCATCATGCTTGCAGGGCTCCGCACGCACGCCACATGTGCTCCCCCCACCACTTTTTTTTTTTTTGGTACTGCTCCTCCTGGTTCACACACACACACACACACACACACACACACACACACACACGAGAGTCACAAGGGACAGCTCGGCCAGAGGAAGGCCAGAGAATTCGGGGAGTGGAGGAGGTTTGGTTGGAGAGGACCAAACGGCAGGAAATGAGAACGCTCCCCCGTGACTGGGCTGCATGTGCAATCGGAGGCCCAGATCAGTCGGAGGATTAAAAGGAAAAAACAGAGAAAGTTAGCAGTTAGGAGGAGGAGGAAATGTTTGAGCGGCCTATAAATAGACGACTCATTCGGCGATGATTGCGAGAGGCATGCGAGCGAGCATTCATTATTCAGCCTCGTTTTTGCCGACTGCGTTAAAAAAAAAAAGGGGCATTTTGTTTGTTTGTTACGATGCCAACTTTGCAGTCACGATATTAAATGTGTAACATTTTGTTGACATCAAAGAACGTAACTACAGAGAAACTCCAGACTAAATAAACATTTAGAGTTGCTTGCCTTTGGTGTAGTACCACGTTGGGCCACAACATGCCAGGCAGCACTGAGGTCTACTGGGGGGAAAATGCAGTAAATTAAAAAGCAAGAAGAAGCAACTATTAGCTTAAGTAAAAGTCGTTGTACCCAAAGAGAGGCTGTAAAAAGTATACCCGTGAGAATTGTTGTCATTTCTCTGTATGTGTTGCTATGTTATGGAGGACAAAAAGTGTTAAAATTAAAAATATATAAATAAATAAATACAAAAAATAAATATACAAATAGAAATAACTATCAATCAAAAAAATAAAAACACTACGCTCACATTTATTTATTTCATGCTGCAGACGCTCTGTCAGGTCGAAATGTTCTTCAAATGAGGGGACGGTCCTAAGCGTGTGTGGGGTTAGACTCCGCCATTGCAAATTGTCTTTCACCGGAGAGAGAGAGAGAGAGAGAGAGAGAGACTATCTTTGTCCTGTTTGCAGTTTGCATGGCAAAGCCCAACCCAAGACATGCTTAGGAACGCCGCCTCATTTGAATAACATTTTGACCTGACAGAGATAATAAATAATAGACAATATATTTTATTTCCATTTATATTTATTTTTTGTATTTAATTTTGAATTGTATTTTTTTTATATCCGTTTTTATTTATTCATTTATTTATTTAGTCATTTCTTTATTTTAAATTTTGGCAGTTTTGGTCCTCCATACTGTGTTAAAAGTAGCAGTTGCTTGTCGGTTATGCTAACTATGTTGTTTTTGACATTATGCGGTTTGTTAGCTAAGTGTTATGTTAGCTATAGGTGGCCTCTGTTAGACGGCGTTACATTGTTTGGTTGAACATTTTGATTTTTAATGTACAATTTTATTTGTCCTTTGTTTTATGGTAAAGTTCAAGTGGGCGTGACAAATAAACACTTTGATATTAGCTTATCAAGCTAGCTGCCATGAGTGCCACTTGTAATGTTACTGGTTTTATTTTTAGTAGTTTTCTACTTCCTTGTCGTTCCCTGTGAAGAAGAAACATTAAGTGAAGAACTCAGCCATTAGCATCTCATGCTAGCTGCCATGCATTTATCACTTAGGCAACAGTGTTTTGTATTTTTATTTTTAGTGTATTTCTACTTATTTAAGTTTAAGTGCCGTTTGACAAGGAGGAGCACCAAGTGAAGATGTACACTCCGATGTTAGCATCTCACGCTAGCTGGCTAGTTGCCATTATGTTAACGGACGAAAGAGTGTGTGGTTTTACCCTTCTCACGAGTTTAAGTTAGCTAATAGTAGCTAATACTAGCTAATAAATTTAGCTAGTAAGTTAGACAGTTAGCTTAACACAAACATAATGCGAAATGCTAAGATACCGTAAATTAGCATTAATGTTACAGTAGTTATAATTTTATAACAATGTAGTTGAGGTTCAGTTTCATCAAATAGAACATATTGTGTTCGACCTTGGAGGTTCCACTGTAGCCTACTAACTGACCACAAAGCACTTTAAAGCTGCCTTGGTGGTCTGGAGACGCCGCAGTAATTGTCTTCCACGCACACTCAAGAGCCATCTGCTTTGTTTGAGCATGTCCGCAGACACAAAGGGGATTTACGAAGGGCCCTCCAATAAGCCTCAAAGATGTTTTGGGAGCGAGGCGCGAGACCACCGCCGCCATCGCCCTTCCTACGAGTACAAGAAGAAGACGAGGGCTTTTTTTTTTTTTACATTGAGGGAGGCGCAGGAGGCCTCATTCATAATTCAGAGGCGTCGTCGCAGCGATACGAGAGAGCAGGACGCATCTGTCTGCATTATGCCAGCGTTGCCTCGCCGTTGCATCACCCAGCCGGCTCGCGTTTGCTTTTTTTTTTTTTTCCCGAAAGAGTTTTAATGCGCCGCCTATCTGCGTCGGTCTAATTTCGGCCTCGGATAAGAGCCTTTATTTGTCACGCCGCCTCCGTTTTTTGGGGCCGTTTCCTGAGCTAGGCTTGCCAAAACATGGACTGTACGCGAGCTAGCGATAAAGAACACATCGAGGCCAAGAAATGATGGGACTGATCATCTAATGGATGTTCAGTGTTATGAGCCCGGACTGGAAGCCCATCCCCCCCCCCCCCCCTTTCTCTATGCACACATGTATAGCCGTTTCCCCACACAAAGAGAGGCGCGTGTGCCTTATTACACACACGTACACGCACACAGCTGGCTGCTGGTCCGTCTGACCTAGTTTATTTCTGTAGGCCGCTCTTAATGGAGAGCCCGGCGTATTATTGTGCCGCTATTTGCATTTCTGCCCCGTCACGGACAGATGGCACCAGAGGTCGAGCTGCTCTGAGGCCCTCATGCGCACACGCCGGCAACACAATAAATCTACTCAAGCGCCTCACTATACACACACACACACACACACACACACGAATCGTACGTACACAAATCGGCGACATCAGAAAGGAGGCGCTCGTATCAGTGGCAAGCGCGTTCAGCGTATACACTTGTAGACTGATTGATAATCAAATTCATTGATAATTATCTCTGATAATTAATTTGATATTTTTTCTTAACTCATTCACTGCCATTGACGGCTATAGACGTCAAAAATTCATTTGAACTATTTCTATTAGTTTAACATTTTTTTTCCACTTTTGTTAACAAGAGTATGAAAACATAGAAAAATATTTATTGTACATTTAGAACAGATGCAAAAATTGTGATTAATCATGAGTTAACTTGAGAAGTCACGCGATTAATTACGATAAAAAATTTTGATCACCTGACGCACCTAATTTTTAAAAATCTTTTGGGGGTTTAAAAAAAAAGAAGAAAAGATTAAAAATAACAAAACATAATTAAAATTATAAAAAGGAGAAATTCTTAAAAAAATATATAGTTTTTTTTTAAAAGAAAAGATTATTAAGACATTTTAAAAAATAATTAAAATTACATTTTTATTAAAAAGAAAAAGAAAAGATTATTAAAAATTAGAGGCGTCAGGCGATAATTTTATTTATTTATTGTAATTAATCGCATGGCTTTACTAGTTAACTCACGATTAATCACAAATTTTATCTGTTCTAAATGTACAATCATTTTTTTCCCTAGGTTTTCATAAAAAAAACGTTTAACTAATAGAAATAGTTAAAATACATATTTTTTACGTTTATAGCCGTCAATGGTAGTGAATGATTTAATATAAAATGGTCCAAATGCTCAGAATTTCAGCTCCTCAAGAGCAGTAAATACTCTCCAACTTCTGATAAATGTTTTGCTATTTTCCTCACGTTATAGACCAAACCAATAACTGAATCATAATTAACTCATTCACTCACAGCCATTTTCACTGACGCAACCCCCTTTGCTCCTGGCTGTTTTACTGGAAGTCGGAAGTCCCGCCTCCTTCGTGGCATACACCCCATTAGCAAGTTATTAACAGCCACGCTAGCAGTTAGCTATCAACTGCAAACATCAGCCAAAATCGAACATATAAGAGACATTAACACTAATAGTTTCTTACTAAGGACAGATTAGAACGCATCAGCAGGAATTTGAAACGGAACGAATTAGAATCATTTACTACCGCACGCCACGAGCCGAAAGACGAACGGAGAACTGAAAACGGAAATACGGCGCGGCCTTTCAAATTAAAAGCATACTTTTCAAAATGAGATACAAGTAAACATTGCAAACAAAACAACTTGAAGAATTATTAAAGACTATTTTTGTAATATTAACCCCCCCCCCCCCCCAAAAAAAAAAACAATTACACCAATATCCACAGTTGATACTTGTAACTACGTCCCACTAGTTGTGTCTGTGACCTGCCATGGATGTTTGTTTGGAGGTGTAAAGCCCCCCCCCCCCCCTCCCCCGTCTCGCACGGGGTGTTAGCGAGCGGGGGTCATCTAAACCGGATCTGCGGCAGAGTCGCTTGAGAGGCAGCGGGCGTAATCTGGAGCTGGCTTTGTGCTGGCCAGATTAAAGTCATCATGTTTTAAAGCGTTCTCACGGCCACAATATGCCTCCCATTGCAGCTCTGATACTTTTCACTGTGTGTGTGTGTGAGTGTGGATCTCCTGTCACACACACACACACCGTGGCGGGTTCAAGCAAAGGACACCTTCCTCGCTATTTCAGAAAGCGGGATCTTGAGCACATTATCTGAGACGACTGGCGCATGTTCTATTCATCTATTAATTTGCCATCAGAGTTGATGTATCGTCGCCGCCGCCGTTTGAGGGGAAACAGCTGCTAATCCTAATCCCGACGCCCCCTCCCCACCCCCCACCCCAATCCTCATGCTATATGATGTCAAATCAGACACACACACAAAAAAAGATCCACGAGGGCTGCTTTGAGTGGCGGCGTCCAAATGAGGATGGACTCGCTTACTGTACTGTATATGTGACATGCACTCGCATTCAAAATCGGAATTTGTCATTTTCCCAGATAGTCAAATTACAAGCACATTTGTAATTCTATTTTATATAAAAACACAAAATATTACAAAAAGAAAGTGATACTTTTGTATTTTTTTTTTAAAAGTATTTTTTTGTATTTTAGATTTAAAATGACATTACAAAAATAATGTTTAAAAAAAAAAAGTGCAATAAGGAATAAATCAGTTTGTTTTCAGGACCCATTTTACAAGATGAAAGGCATTTTCTTTCGAATAAGGTCAAACAAAACTTGTGATTTATCGCCGCCCAAGTTTGTAATGAAACGCACTAAACGCTCATTAATTTGACACTGGAAGCGCTTCCCTCCACAACAAAAGCTTCTTTCGTACGCTACGATTCCATTTGGTCAGCGTATAGTTATTCATTTTGCCTGCGGGGGGACCTGGCGAACAACTGACATCACTGTCTGGTGAAAAAAAAAAAAAAAGAAATAATGCAAACAAGCTTCCTCTTGCTAAACACTGATGAAGTCACGACAGCCACCTATGAAAAAGGGCAGACCTCCGCCAAGGAATCAATTGAAGCCACTGAAAACTACACTGGGCTAACGCCTTTTAAAGTGAAATCCGTAATACAGAAATATCCCTTAGGCATGTTTTTATAGCATTTACATACTTTTAGAATAAAATAAAACACATAAGAAATTGAGAGAGCAAGAGCAATAGATGACAAAAAATATATACATATTTAACTCATTTGCTCCCAAAAACGTATAAATCCGTTCTATTTTAAATATTGCCATGGTCCCAAAAACGTATTTATACATTTTAATTTTTTTTTTTTTTTTGCTAGCTAGAGCTAGCATAAGACTTTGATGCAGCCTCTGAACTGAAGAGAATGCTTAAAGCAAAGGTAGTTATTACAAAAAACGGTCAGCAGGTGGCAGCAGAGTATAAGAGATCAACCAGCAAAATCATGCTTTCGCCACTGTTTTAAACAGATTTGTGAATAATGATGAAACTATTTTCTAATGCTAATTGCTGCAAAACGGAAACAGAACAGATAGAAATATACTTTTTTTCCTGATGAAAGAAGAGACTTTAGTCTTTCTTTTGGTAGAGTCCATGTTTTTATAGCAAGAGTACACAATATTTTGGGCCTTGCAAAATCAGTCAAAATCCAGTAATACAGCCGGGAGCGAAGGGGGTTGCTTCAGTGAAAATGGCTTAGAGTGAATGAGTTAAAATAAACTAATTCTGTCCCCTCCTCACCCCCAAACTAGCAAACTTAACAGCAAAAACTTGGCTGAGCTTGAAATAAACCTACTTCCTGCTTTCACTTTTCTTTCAAATGTAGCGCTAAAGAAAATGGTGTGCTGCCATCTAGTGGTAGATAGTGGAATTACAACCAAAATAAAGACAAAGAAGAACAAAACCGGGTTGTCACAAGGAAAAATAAACAACCTGCAAACCCAGAATGGAGGGGTGATCGATAGTTTCAAAAGATGTTCAATATTGTAAAGAAATATTAGAATAATATAATAGAGAGATTATTAAATTTGATTAATTGTTACTTTCAAACTCATTTTATTTAACTCAAAATTTTGGGGCAAAATTTGCAAATTGCCTGTAAAAACAATTATTCAAATGATTTTTTTTCCTGTATAAATCACAAAAGGTACAACCCCCTGATTTTATCGCAGCTATAAATAAAACTGCAAAATGACAAAAAACGGAGTTAGCCCACTTTCGTTCATCTTGAACTTTCACTCTGGCCGAACGTCAACACGTCTTGTCATGTGATAAATGGCTGTCAGCTGGTAAGGGGGGGGGGGGGGGGTCACGGGGGTCATGTTTGTGGTGGGCACGAGGGTGTACGGCGTGGGTATCAGTTAGCGGCGTTGGGATTAGGGAGTGCCATCGTCATCATACGACTGATTCACATTAGCCTCCCGATGACACGAGAGAGGGGGGAGGGGGGGGGGATTACCCACGCTCTCTCACTTCTGGATGGGAATCAGGTAGACAACAAAGCCTGCCAAAGTAACACTTTACTACCCAGGATAGAAGGGAGAGGGTGCATAGGAGTGGAAATTAAAAGTCTACACACCCCATACATAGCACCATCTGGCATTTGAACAGGGGTGTGTAGACTTTTTATATATGCAGTGTTTATTCAATCTATCATTTGCAGTTGTAGTTATCATTTATCCAATTATGCCTATTGATTGATTTAAAATTAATAGTACCCTGCAAATGAGATAAATGAAGCATTTCAGATGACCAAAATGAACATTAGTGTATTTAGATTATAATTGACAAAAAATGTACAGATTTACAAGGAATAGAGACGGACCGCGAATAGCTTAAAGAATTGACTTTCATTAAAATGGCCATGTTAATAAATAAATATCTTTTTTTTCTCCCATTCACAATATATATGTATGCATGTATATCAGCTTCATGACACATTATAGTTTATTTCTTTACAGTAGCTTTTGTTTTTATATATTTGACAATACCGTGCTACATTTCCTTCTACAAACGTCTGCGGTGCAATGGAGACCACCCGCAACGTAAGGCAGGTGGTTACCTTGGCAACCAGGATGACCTTCAGCGTGATGCTAAACTTTACCTTCATGTATGCTTAAAGGACACTTACAGTAAATGCCACGCTACATGTTAATACAGTAAGTGTGCACTTCTTGTATTACTTGGAAGGACAGGTGGACGCACGTCATCACATTCACAGCTAACTTTCGATTTCTAAAACATCTCGTTGGATTTCATTTGAATGCTGCAGTACTTGATATTCAATAAAAAAACAGAAAAATACATTTGAGTGAGAACATTTAAATTTGGCCCAAGAAACAAATAATAGTAATAAAATAAAATAAAATCCCCAAGAACATTTGTAGATGACTCAAGTTTAACTGAAAATGACGTCATATTAAAGTTTTGTTTTGTTTTTAACACACACAAAAAATATGTTTTAAGTTTAATCTTTTGGAGTTAACAAATAAAATGCATTTATTAAAATGGATTGTGTTGCTAGCATTGACTAAAATTAATACTTCATGTTTTGTATTTTTAAAAGTTGTATTAAAGACAATGTACCTGTACATTTTATCATTTTGAATTTAATCATACATTTTTTAATCTAAAAGGTTATAGACCACTATTTTTGTATTTATTTTAAAACCTGCTTACTATATTACTTTTTTTTTTTTTTAACAATGTCAGTGTTATACAATATACTTAGTGAAAAAAAAACATCATTATATACTCAGACAAAAATATATTTAGATATAATATATGTATATCTAATTTATGTTACATAATTAGCAAATATAAATGACATACTTTATATCAAATGGTGAATATTAAACGTAGTACAAGTACAAACTGCACAATAAAGATGTCAAAATTCTAAATTAAGTGTATACACAAATGACAGAAAAATGCATTAAATATTAACTAATTTGCTGCCAATAAACATATAAATACATTCTATTTTAAATATTGCCATGGTCCCAAAAACATTATTTATACGTTTTTATGTTTTTTTTTTTTTTTTTTTTTAAATGCTAGAGCGCACAGACGGCTTTGATGCAGCCTCTGAATTGAAGAGAACGCTTGAAGCAATGGTAGTTATTACAAAAACGGCCAGCGGGTGGCAGTAGAGTATAAGAGATCAACCAGGGCCATGTTGGAAAAAAGCTCTTTTCTCCTCACTGTTTTCAACAGATTTGTGAATAATGATGAAACTTAGATATACTCTAATGCTAACTGCTGTTACGGAAACAGAACAGATATAAATATACTTTTTTTTCCTGATGAAAGAAGAGACTTTAATCTTTCTTTTGGTAGGTTCCATGTTTTTATAGCAATAGAACGCAATATTCTGCGTGCCTTTGCAAAATCAGTCAAAATAGTAAAACAGCCGGGAGCGAGGGGGGTTGCTTCAATGAAAATGGCAAAGTTAAGTAGACTTATTTAGAATTATACATCATTATATAATATTTACATATTGTTGCATTATTATTCCCATTTTCCATCAAATGTAAGTAAAATATTAAAGATTTCCTACATGGTAACATTTAACCAAGCAAATTCACAGAACATCTCTCAGATTTGGATTATGTATAAAATTTGAAAAAAAAAAAAAATCTGTATTCATAAGCAATATAATGTTGCGTTACCAAAAATGGCGCTTAGTGCAACATCAGTGCAGTGCGTTACGAAACTAAGCTGCGCTGCATTGTACACGGTGTGCTACATGTGGTCCATCTGTCCTCTAGTGAGCACGTACGCTTACATATATGTACAAGTGTATACCGTACCATACAGTGTGCACACCCTGCAGCAGCAGGATTTGCCATTACTTTGAGTTCCAACCAATGAAAGCCAAGCTGAACATAATGCCAAGTTCCTGTTGCGGAGACTGTGTGTGTGCGTGTATATAAGTGTGTGTGGATCGTATGGTAATGCTGTGTTCTTTTGCTTCCGGCTATGCATAGGGACGAGTATCCAGCACAATGGATGCTATATATGCACCACATTGATCATGCGTTACATATATGTGTGTGTGTGTGTGGCGAGAAAGTGGAGGGGTCAGTGGCATTGACAGCAAAAAGTGCTTCCATGTGTTTCCGACACTCACACATAAACATCGATGAGAATATACACACGCGTGCGCACAAACAGAGCGAGTCATAAGGTGAGTGAGGATTTGACAGTCAAGTGAAAGCACTCACAGTTTATCCATCAACAAGCAGTCCAGCTTGGAAAACCACAAATGTCCTTTAATTCACATGATTTCTTATTATTAGTTTATTTTTATTATTATTATTATTATTATTTCAGGCAAGTTTAAATTTTGAATTGCGCACCTTCAGTGTAGTACCACGTTGTGCCACAATATGCCAGGCAGCACTGAGCTCTACGGAAAGTGATGCAGCATAAATTAAGAGAAAGAAGAAGAGGCAGATTTTCTGTTTTGCTGCGCTGCGTGTGTTAAAGTAGCATTTGTTTAAAGGTAAATAATTACTGTGACTTCTATGCTAATTTCTGTGAGCCTGTCTATGGTGTTTCACATTATGTTAGCATTTAAAAAGAAGACGTATTGGAACATATACGCTTCCCACTTCTACTTCCTCTTTCGTATTTCCTGTGTGCCGTCGTTTTATCGTTTAGAGGAACTAATTGGCCTCTAACATTCAGTCAAGTGTATTGCGACTTGTTACTGGCTACTATGACACACACAAACAAGGTATATAGCAAACGAGAATCAAATGTATTTACACGACAAATTGTTCAAACAAATCATGTCATTTTGTAACAAAAATCCACTAGCTTAATGCTAACATAACTTAAAACACCATAGTTGAGGTAACAGATATTAGCAAGAATGTTAAGCTAATTATCAACCTTCAAATAACGGTTCTTTAACCCACAGGGAGCAGAGATGCCTACAAATGAGAGAATACAACAGAATATTAACAAAATACTGTCTTAATGCTAACATAATGCGAAACGCCATTGTCGAGCTAATGAAAATTAGCAAAGATGTTGAGGGAAATAAACCTTAAAATAACTGCGACTTTAACCCACATGGAGCAGCGACGCATACAGAGCATAAAATTCTGCTAGCTTAATGCTAGCATATACGGCAAAACAATATAGTCGAGCTAATCAAAAGTAGCAAAGATCTTGCAGTAAAAAAAAAACATTAAAAATAACGGCTACTTTAACATACATTGAGCAGCAACACATACAAAGCATAAAACCGCTAGTTTAAGCTAACATAATGCCAAACGCTATAGTCTAACTAATGGAAATTAGCATTGATGTAATCCTAATCAAAAGTTTTCAAACAACTGCTACTTTTAACACATGGAGCAGCAACACATAGCCTACAAGCAAAGCATACAACATAAGAGACTTAAAAAAAAAATGGTTTGGTTGAAAAGTTTACCAGAAGCCTGCTAGTCTAATGCTAACTTCTATATTTGAAAAACCATCTTAAGATGCTACGGTAACTCTAAACCTTCCAACAACTGCTACTTCAACACATGGAGCAGCAACAATTACGACAAAAATGATACTAGCTTAATGCTAACTTATAACACCATAGTCGTGCTAATGGAAATTAGCATCCTTTTGTTTAGCATTAATACAATGAGCATGAATAGGACTTTTTGCTTTGCATGCTTATTGGTTCCTCCCCTCTCTCCTCCTCCGCAGACCACCGTGAAGAAGAGGAGGAATGCATGTACACACACACACACCACACACACACCATATGTGTGAGCACCAGTGTGGGCACACTGCACTGATCCAATATTACGCCTGTGGTCCTCGCTGGCTTTATGGGGAGACAGTGGGAGGCTGGCTAGGACTTTGTACATTCTCCAGCATATTTATTATGTGTGTGTGCGCGTGTGTGTGTGTGTGTGTGTGTGTGTGTGTGTGTACTTTCCACAGGCCCCCTTCGCTGCACGGAGGGCCTGCGTGAGTGTGTGCGCGGCGCTCCATGTGTGTTTAAGCTTTTTTGTTTAATTTCTACTTCCTGTTTTATTCTCGGCCTAATCCAAACGCAACACAGCTGTGCGTGGAGAGAAACTGAGGGATGGGGAGATGGAGACGGAGGGAAAGGGGGTGAGGGGTTGGGTTGCCAGGTCCTGGCGAGTGCAGCCGTGCTACCAACAGATGGAAGGGAAATGGGGTTACCAGCTTGGGTTTATCTTCTTTGTAGGCCAGACTACAACAGACACCGCCCACCCCCTCGTTTGGGTCATAATACGACGTGCAAATCTGCATATTTGGATGTCAGCACCCAGTCAACCCTGCCTCCATGACCCACAAGACTTTTGGGTCTATGACAATTGAGCCACTGAGAACTAGAGTGGGCTAACGACATTTCTGAGGTTGGGTTAGAAATTAAGACAGAATGTAGACTGGTAGAAATAAATGTTCAGTTCCAATTTTGACATATAGGGTGCAGTCCATTATTGCGTTAAGCACATTTCATCTGTGCCAATGCTCATCAGAGGTGGCAAATCCAGGTCCAGAAAGTAAAAAAACATTCCACAGTTTGGCTTTAGCCATTGATGCTAGCTAGCTAGCTCCCCAGCAGGTAAACAAGCACCATGGGAGCTCGCCAGGGAGCTAGCTAGCTAGCACCAGGGGCTAAAGCCAAACTGTGGCAGGGTTTTTACTTTCTGGACCTGGATTTGCCACCAAAGTACAAAGAACACAATATAACAGCATGCACCGTTAGAGGTGGCAAATCCAGGTCCTGAAAGTAAAAACCCTGTCAGTTTGGCTTTAGCCCTTATCGCTAATTGTTTCAGTTATCGTGCTAGCTAGCTAGCTCCCATGGTGCTCGTTCACCTGCTAGGGAGCTAGCTAGCTAGCACCAGGGGCTAAAGCCAAACTGTGGCAGGGTTTTTACTTTCTGGACCTGGATTTGCCACCAAAGTACAAAGAACACAATATAACAGCATGCACCGGTAGAGGTGGCAAATCCAGGTCCTGAAAGTAAAAACCCTGTCAGTTTGGCTTTAGCCCTTATCGCTAATTGTTTCAGTTATCGTGCTAGCTAGCTAGCTCCCATGGTGCTCGTTTACCTGCTAGGGAGCTAGCTAGCTAGCTAGCACCAGGGGCTAAAGTCAAACGGAGGCAGGGTTTTTACTTTCTGGACCTGGATTTGCCACCTCCGATGCTCATAAAATCTGTCTTGAAATGATGTTTCGAGCTGTGTTCAGAATTACGTTAAATTGACATTTTGCTGCTTTCTAGCAGAAGCCTGATTGTTTTGTGCTAACCCTATCCCTACCCATGGTCTGATAATTTTATCGCAGTTTGAGACCCCCGTTTAATAATCCCACCTCAACATGACCCGAATAAGAGGCCTCGCCCAGCATGGCGTAGTGACACGACCCCCTTTACCAGGTGGGCTTTCCCCAATCTGACAGATTATGTAAAACAGGATTTCCCGATCAGAAACCGACCCCGGGACCGGAATGTACTAAAATATGTTTTAAAAAATCTAGGAGGCTGAAATTCTTGTGCCGACACTGATTGCAATTTTGAACTGTTTATAAGTCCTTTGATGTAGAATCATTGCCATGGCGACCCCAGCTACAACCAGCCAGGACATCTCCAGCCCTAAATTAAGAATGATCTCATCTCATTTACCGCATTTAGATAAATAAAAAAGTAAACTACCTGAGTCTCACAATGTGGCTTCTTTGCGGTCCAAAGTCACATTCGCCCACTTGAAATGTGCCATCGCATTGGCGAGCTTTGATGTCTCAATCAAGCGTGTTGGAGCCGGGGGAACGTCTTAATAGAGCAGAGGGGGGATTATGCGGATATATATGTTCATATAATCAGAAATTCATAGGTTATTATCAGGGGACTGGAGGGGGGTGCGCTTTAGTCGGGGTCTCGCCACTCTCTGCTATCACGAGAGACACGGACGCTAATCCTGTTACTCTTTCATCGCGGAGACGCCAAAGTGGAGCAGGCCTCTTCCTCCTCCTCTTATTTCAATGCGGACGATGGAAAACATGTAAAACATCCTTGATATCCATGGAGGACCAAAATTGCCAAAATTCTAAATAAATAAATGACTAAAAGTGAAAATAAAAACGGATATAAAAAAATATAATTAGAAAATTAAATCCCAGAAAATAAATACAAATGGAAATAAAAACATAACAAAAATATATATACATACATGAGTATTAAATGTTTTAATTATTTTTTTTATATCTGTTTTTATTTTCACTTTTAGTCATTTATTTAGTAATTTATTTATTTTGAATTTGACCCGTCTCCACAAATATTGCATTATTATTCAATTTATTACTGCTAAATTTTTACGCGGAAGTGTGTCTGCTGAGTTGCGATTGGAATTTCCAAGCAAGGTACGGTCATTAATCGCGTGTTAAAAAAAATTGTGGCGTTAAAAGAACTACAATTTAACTCAAAATGAACACACTAATTTTGACAGCCCTAGTAAAAAAAAATAAAATAATTTAAATGCATGTATCAAACTAATGCATACGAGAAACTACCACGTGTCAAAGAGATCACATGTCAAGGAAATGTAAACTTACCTGAAATTCAGAAAACGTGGGACAAGTCATAATAACCTTATCAAACAAATACAAACATATCAGAAATGAACATGTGTCACAATTACGGACATTCCGCATTCAGGTAACTATCCCGAATCAATGGCGCGATTAGTTAATAACCACGTGTCAAATTCATCTTTAACAGAAATTACCATGTGTCAAAAAAATAGACATTCCCACGTGCCATCAAATTCATCTTTAACAGAAATTACCATGTGTCAAATTGACCATGTGTAAAGTAAAAATAAAAATTAAATAAAAAAGTAAACTTACCCAAAACTGAGATTCAGGTAATTTTATATCCCTGTGGGGCAATTAATGAGCATGATTCAAATAGCACTTACCAAAACTGATGATGTGCGCAAAGGAACATCAATTGGTGGTAGGTCGACTAGTAGACAGTTATATTATTTTATCATGTGTCAAACCTACCGTAATTCGTTAACATATTTATTCCCCTGGGACAATTAATGACCACGTGTCAAAATAATGGAACGGATGGCTGACTTCAGCAGGCATTCACTCCATTGCTATTACCCGGTACATGAAATGCAACCATTGTTTTTAGTCCACTTTTGTTCATTTTCATTGCACACAAACTTTTTTTTGTACGTACAATACGCATGCCTGTAGGGGATTACCATGATAAGATGCGGTGTCTCAATTCACGTTTGTAGTTGAAATTTGACAAATAATAAAACTTCCGTTTCCCCCCCACCCACGCCCACCATTTGTAGCGTTGACCTTTAAGCGCAGGAAGCTACATTAGAGCCACAAATACGGCTCTGCTGTACTTCATAGAGGGAGTGCTGAGCTCGGGTACCTTTCACACACGACAACAAATAAACATTACAAGTCACAATAACTTCAATTTGCAATTATTCTATGGTTATTGTTTGAGATTTTTCTAAAACACTGAACATCATTTCCCTTGAAATTTAAAAATCTGCATTTTTAAGAATGCCGATGTCTTTTGACCCTTACTGTTAATTTTCCATACGGCCAAGAACACCCTATTTTTGTATCAAATTATTAAATACAGATTTTTTAAAAATGTGTAAGTACCGGTCTGACAATAAAAAAATGGATTCTTTATCCTTAATATTTCAGAGAAGTAGGGAAGTGTATTTCATAGGTGCCCTAGTTACTACTATCCCATAAAAATACATACATTTACAAATATGGATACAAAATTTCCATGATTTTCCTTGATTAAACACACACTTGTAAATCTAAAATTAATTTTGAACAAAATTTCAGGGCAAAAGAATGACTTCACTGTATTTATATATGGAGGACCAAAACTGCCAAAATAAAAAAATAAAATAAATGACTAAAAGTGAAAATAAAAACGCATATATAAAAAAAAAAAATTAAATATTATATACAATAAAAAATAATAATGAAATAAAAAAACAGAACATACACACATATACAAAGAAATAAAAGTAAAAATAAATACAAAAAAAACCTGAATAAAAACGCTAGCAGAGCGTTTATTTATTTTTAATTATATTTATATATTAATTTTGACATTTATTCAGTTTTTTAATGTATTTTTTTTATTTCTGTATTTATTTTTACTTTAATTTATTACATATGTATTTTGTTTTATTTCCATTTATTTTTTGTATTTAATGTTTTAATTATATTTTTTTATATCCATTTTTATTTCCACCTCTCGTCATTTATTTATTTTTAATTTTGGCCGTTTTGGTCCTCCATATTTATGTCATCATCAATTTGGACCCCAACAGCATGCAAGTACGGACATGACTGCAAACACTGGTCTCCCCTGCTGTTTTTTGTGTATTATATTTTTATTATCTTAGGATAAAAAAAACATTAACAATTACATGGGATGCCTTGTTCTGCATAATTTAAACGTATACACAGTGGGAACAGGAATGGCAATGCTTTTAGACATCATCACAGCCTCTTCATAAACCCCACCCACACCCACCCCGGCCCTTGAACCCACCCTTGCCCGCCCCGCCCCTCCCCCCCAAACCCGCGGCCCGCATGCAGTTTGCACTGCACAAAGGCCAAAAAAAGTCACGTGAGACAGCCTGCAAAGAGCACAAGAAGCATTCACAGTAAAGGAGGAGGAGGAGGAGTAAAAGATGAGGAGGAGGAAGGAGGGAGTGAAACAAAGTGACTGCAGCACTGGCCTTGGTTTGGACAGGAGAAGGAGCAGCATTGTCCCGAGTAGATCGTCCATGACTTCAACTCCCGTCTCTCCTGATTGTGGTACTCTCTTTCTTTCCATTGTCTTTGACACACACACACACAAAATCCTTTATATATGAATGTATATATATGTATATACATATACGAATGTATATAGATATAAACACATTTTTTCTTTTCTTTTTTTTTTTTTAATAGCTACAGCACCTTTTTTCCATTGGGCAACAGTGTCAATACTTTGCACGTAGTTGATGGCCGTGCCAAAAGGGAAAAAAAAACAAAAGAAAAGAAAAAAGAAAAAAAACAATATATTGGTCAGGATATTTATCTTTTTTCCCCCTAAAATTGGCATTTGACTTGATATTCTATTGCCATCTGGGTTGGGGGGGGGGATGGGGACAAAAAGGTTATTCTGTTAAGTTTATATTCAAGTTTTCTCCTTTTTTTCTCTCTGCTGTATAATTTCATCTCTTGCTGTTTTTTTTTTTTATTTATTTTTATTTAAAAAGAGTTCACACTTTTGTGATTTGCGTGTGCTGCTCTTCGTCAAAAGGTTCATTTTCCGGATCAGAGTCAGTGGTGTCAGAGTATCGATAATGGTCTGGCTCATTGTCGCTGACGTCCGGCGTGACGGATGTCGAAGTGCTCGCCTCGGAATTCGAAGGCTCCTCCACGGTTTTAGTGAAATACAACTTCACCTAAGGGAAGGGGGGGAAAAAAAACAAGACGATTCATCAATGAAACAGATTACCCCAAAAATTTGGTGCTTGCAAATGCCTTATTTTAATTGAACATAAATATAAACAGTCTGCATTCATGGAGAACTACAGAAAACTGAGAATAATTATTGTGGACAGGCTGAAATTCTCAAGTTTGTCTCTAAGTGATTAACCGATTATCAAAATAGTTGTTGATCAATTTGACCATTAACTCAAAATTGACACCGGTTACCTTGAAGTTTGGCGAGAAATAACGGTTGGCTTTGTCCTTGTTCGCCTTGTCCAGGTCGTTTTTGGTCAGCGTCAGGATGAGGTAGTCCCTGTCGCCGCCGTCCCTGCAGCCGCCGCCACCGCTGCCGCCGCCGCCGCCACTTCCGTCCCTGCACTCGGCACTGTTCGGCGGCTGCAGCTGCTGTTGTTGTTGTTGTTGGACCTGGCCGCCGCTCCCGCCGCCCTGCTGGCTATCGGCGTTGTTCACCGCGCCATTCTCCAGCTTCTCCACGCCTTCCTCCGGCCCGGGGATGAAGAAGGTGTTCACCCAGAAGTGAAACATTTTGTCCTGGAACGGACAGGAGGAAATGAAGTCGTTCAAGCAAAGATGATACCACGAATCTGCTGAGATTTAAAAGAAGTGTTGAATAAAAACTATATGGAGATAGACAGACATTTTGAGATAAAAGAATAACTAGCTTGTGTAATTTCACACTTGATGGGTGGGCAGGCATTTCAGAGACCCTCCTCTTTGTACACAAGCAGTTAAAAAAAGTCAATTTTCCATAAAATGCTCCCTTTATGTCTCTGTGAATAATAGCATCTATAAAATGATATCATTACTACCTGACAACATTTTCCTAACAGGAAAAAGGAGACATCTATTTGAGGGGGCCATTTATTTGTCTTCAAGGGGACATATAATGGAATATTGACTTTTTGATTGCTTTGTTTACAAATAGGTCTCTGGGTCTCCATGTTAACAAAAGGAGCACTCTGCATTGGCCCCACAGAAGTGGGGACGAGGGCTTTTCCAATCAGGCGCTCGAAAATGACCACTCCAGCCCCAAATACGTTTTTTTTTTTTTTTTAAATGCCCCTCGTTCGTCTGTCTTTTTCTGTGTGAGGTACGCGCAACTCACAGCTGACAAAACAGCTGGGACAGACGGCATGGCTCAGTGGTAGAGTGGTCGTCTCCCATCAGTGAGGTTGTGGGTACGATCCTCACCCATAGTGACCATGTTGACGTGTCCTTGAGCAAGACACTGAACCCTAGTGGTGCAACGGATTATCATTGATTCGTGGTCGGTTCGGATCACGGCTACTATGTAATTTACTCTCCATGTTTAAATGAAGGGAATGTGCCTTAAACTGCACGTTGAGGTCTTTTTATTATTAACTCTTTGACTGCCAAAAACGTTAAATAACGTTTAGTAAAATCCTATGGAGGAGTGCCAAAGACGTTAAAAGACGTTTGTTTCAAAACATAGGTGAAACTAACCATTTTCTATTGTTGATTACTCAAAAACGGAATAAGGTAGAAAAACTTTTTTTTCTGATGAAAGATGAGAGTCCAATCGTTCATTTGGTAGTATGTGTGTTTCCATAGTCCAAACACATAATTTTCTGTGGACCTTGAAAGATCAGTCAAAATGCTTAAATCGGCTGGCACCCGCGGGATCCCTTTTCTGAAAATGTCTGGCAGTCAAAGAGTTAAAAAAAAAAAAAAAAGATAAATAGAACTGTCTTCATTTATTTTATAAAGCACTTTTATAAAATAAATGAAGCTGAACCCTGATTTGCTCCCAGTGGACCTGGCAGCGCCCCGCGTGGCAGAAGTCGACCACTATTGTGTGAATGTGTGCGTAAATGTGAGGCATTGTAAAGTGCTTTGGGCACTATTTGGTGTAGATAACTCAAGTCCATTTACCAACAAGGCACTCAATGCCTTGCTCAAGGGCACCCAATATTTAAAAAGGTGGAATTGTCTTACTGTTCATTGGCCAGTCTTGTGTGTAAAAAAAAAACAGCACCCAAGCATCCACTGACCTTTTTCATCATCTTGTTCTGCTTGTGGAAGAACTCCACCTTGATGTCGCCGCACACGGGCAGCGGCTGCGGGAACTCGAAGAACATGTGCTTGTCCTCGCGCCGGGTGTGGGTGGGGTTGGACGTGTGGATCTTCACTTTGAGCTGGTACACGACGAACTGGGGATCTGCAAGAGGCGGCGCGGCCAGGACACCACACATACAAGGCGTGATCGTGAGGGGAGGAACTTTTAGCGCCCGAGACGAGCAAAGGATGCCGACGTGTTATTACGTGAGTGAATGCATGCAAATGCACCGACATTCAAAAGGGAGAAAGCAACATGCTACACATGAAGAGACCCAAAACCAGAGATGCAGGACCCTATTCTGATAGCTTGGTCTCATCCTACCAGGCATATACATCTGCTACCTAAAGACTGGTCCTGCCTACGGATGCTGGATCTCTGGGGCCTGCTAAAAGAAAATGAATGGAATGGAAAAATGGATGAAAGGCTCATTTACCCCAATGCCAATTCCCTTTCTTGAAGCCCTGAGGGGTCGGCTCGCTCCTGTTTTTAACGGTACTGTCTCCTTAAGAGAGGGAAAAGAGGTAGATGGTGGTCACAAACGGCGCCCGACTGCATGGGGGGGGGTGTTCTCGAGAGCACAGCAGGGACAAACACAAGAGAGGTGGACACAAATATTTACAGATATATTTACACGGGGCGAGGGAACTCGCTTTCGACCAAAACACTTAAGGCAGGGGTGGGGAACCTGCAGCCGGTGGGCCATATACGGCCCACAAGAGCACATAAATATAAAACTTCAAAAGAAACTGTTACAAAAAGTTGAAGGAAAAAAAAAACAACATAAATGTTTGCATGGCACTATATAACAAAAAAAAAAAAATAATAATAATCAACATCAGCTTCTTTTATCTCCGTGGACTTGGAACCTGGGGTGTGTATATCACTCAGAATAGGTCCGTTTATTTAAAGCAGGAAAAGGGAGGATTAGGAATCAAAAAGCAGAATCCATCCAGTTAAGAGTAAGGAAGGAAGCCACAGAAATCCTTCACAGACCATTTTTTTGGACCACGGCATTCACATACAAGACAGAATTGGGTGAGTCACACGTGTGCGAGTTAACACAAAAGGGTTATTTGTTTCCTTTTGCCACCATAAACACGGCAGACAGATTGCATGTACAGTTAAGCCCAAAATGTATAACTGTTAGGTGGAAATGACACAAATGTGTTTCTTCCCGTTACGTTTTTTTAGTCACTCTCGTGTCAGAAGACAACCATTCAGCAAATGGGGCACTTCCATTTAAAATTGAGCCAGAGTATGTGACAATCTTGAGCTTAACTGTATATAGACTGCACAAAGACACAGCAACAATGTTGTGATTAATTTAAAATAAAAATAAAAAATATATTTCAAATTGAGTCTGTTCAGGAAATCAAAGCAACTGAATTAACAGTAAAGTAAAAGTGTCGTGTTACATTTGTGTGAACGTAAACTAGGGATAGACCAATTATCGTCACCGATATTCAGCATTTTGACGGATATTGGCATCGGCCATTTTGAAGAATCATGTGGCCGATAATAGATCAATTAAAAAAAAAAACTATTTAAATTTTCAGAGATGCTGATGAGCCTCGAAACTCTGCACCTTCTGTTTATTTTTCTAAATTAAAATAAATCAAATTTTAATAATCTTGGAAAACTTTGTTTACTGTAGAAAACAATAGGGAGCGATCTACTTTTTGTTAGATTTTTAAAACAAAGATGTCTATTGACTAAGATTTTTTTTTAAACTCCAATATTTTACAAACCCTAAAAGTTGCTCAATAAACATATGCATGAACCCCCCCAAAAAATAAAAGTCACAGTTTTTTTTTTTCCAATTATTAATGCCAATATTTCCTTTTCGGCCCTGACTAAACCATATTGGTCTATCTCTAACGTAAACCAATAAGTTAGTGTTCCTGACGGTGTATTATAGTCTTTATAATATGTTAAGAGAGCTCCTGTGCATTGAGCATGATTAATATTACGGGTCTGTCTACGATTTGGGAGCCTCCTGAGGTAGCCGCTTCTTCAGCGAGGGCTAATAATATCTAAAAAGCTTCATTATTTAAAGGTCAAGTCGACCTTGAAGAGGAGTAAAACCTCATCAATAAAAAGCAGGCCGCGAACACAGTGCTCCAATTCGCTTGCAAAAAAGGACAAGAAGCTCCACTCCGGACCAAGCATGTCCTGCGGCTCGAAAAACGCAGCGTGGGTGAGCCTTACTATGCGAAATGTGTGTGCGCGCGCGCCTTCAAAAAGTTCAACATGAGCATATGTGCGCGCGTGACTCACTGCAGGTGCCCCCGCTGAACATGGGCAGCGTCTCGAACACCATTTTGTGGAAGAGCAGCGCCACCGGCTTGTACTCCAGCTGGTTCTTCAGTAGGTAGCTGTAGTAGTAGACGTAGCGGCGCTGGCTCGGGATGGTCACTCCCTGGCAAAAAGCACAGCGACGACACACGTTCAGAGAGGACAAACACGCCAGGCACCTGTCGGCCACTTTGCTCTTTGTTATTGCACTGCAAATATTTACTGCTGAAAAAAAGGAGGGGAGTAAGTGAAATGTACCTTGAATGCGTTTAAGCGCCAGTCTTTTCCGTTTTAACCCGTATGTATTGAAAAGACTGTGATCGTGGGGGGAAATATGTTGCAGACCCGGGAGGGCTGTGCAATTAATTGAAATTCAATTACACTTTCAATTATTACACTCCACAATTACAAAAATCGGCATAGTCATAAACAAAAATAAAAGATTATTAATACTAATTTTGAGTTGTTAAAATGTATATATTTGGACCTTCTTTTTATTTTTAAATGACTAATTTCATAAATCTTGTTTGGTCGAAAAAAGTTACGTGCATAATTATAATAGTGTTTCAAAGAAATTTATTTGACTTAATATTTTTTACATATTTAAACATTTTCTTGTTTTGTACCAAAAAAACGACAATTGTCCAAATCGATTGCAATTATTACCAAATTAATCATGATTAACTCATTTGTTCCCAAAAACGTATAAATATGTTCTATTTTAAATGTTTTGAGTGTCCCAAAGACGTATTTATACTTTTTTGTTTATGCTAGTGCATACAGAAGGAATGAATTACTCCTCCCACATATAAACACACAATTAAAATGGATAAAATTAGAAAATATATACTTTTCAAACACATTGTAAACAAAAGTGAGTGCTCAGCAGTGTGTGTGTTTGCTGTGTTTACTGCTGAAAAGCGTATCGGCAGCTCAAGAAAGACAAATAATTAAATGGACATCAGCAACAATGTTACGATGTATAACTTTTTTAGATTCTGTTGTCTGTGCTACACTCTCTGCCCGAGTGCCTCCTAGCCTCTCCTCCCTCACACACAAACACTAGCTAAGTGTGGCACACTTTTCCCACACTCACATTCACTCATCTGAGACCCAACAAGATGCATCTTTTTTTTTCTTCTTTTTTTTTTTTTACTCATGGTAAGTTGTGACTTTGTAAAACAATGTAACACTACATTTTAGCCACACAACAAGATGCATCTTTTTTTTATTTTTTTATTTTTTTACTCATGGTAAGTTGTGACTTTGTAAAACAACGTAACAATACATTTTAGCCCCCTACGGCAATAATGTCCTTGAAGAAACACGTTAAGGCACGTCAGCGAGAGCATTTTTACAAGCAAGTTTTAGAGAGGGTATGACATCATTTTTACATCATAAAGGTTGCATGTTTGTGAAATAAACAAAACAGATTGGGGAAAATTGTTAAATTGAATACTAAAGGACAAATTATTATAAAACAGTCAAATGTGTTCTGCCTGTAAGTAAATATCTTTATTATTCTAAGTGTTAATGGACCCCTCAAAAATATATATTTTATTCATTATATATTTTTTAAAATAATCTGCGAATTAACTCTTTGACTGCCAGACGTTTTCAGAAAAGGGATGCCGTGGGTGCCAGCCGATTTAAGCATTTTTGACTGATCTTTCAAGGTCCACAGAAAATTATGTGTTTGGACTATGGAAACACACATACTACCAAATGAAAGATTGGACTCTCATCTTTCATCAGAAAAAAAAAGTTGTTTCTACCTTATTCCGTTTTTGAGTAATCAACAATAGAAAATAGCTAGTTTCACCTCTGTTTTGAAACAAACGTCTTTTAACGTCTTTGGCACTCCTCCATAGGATTTTACTAAACGTTATTTAACGTTTTTGGCAGTCAAAGAGTTAATCTGTTACCTGAAGTTTAATTCTGACAAATATTGCAATCGTCTTAAAAAAAAAAAAAAGTATCAGTTTGGTCCCATTTCAAACTTTGCATGTACGGTTAAAAGATTTTTGATGGTCACAATTTGAGTGTGGAACACATTTTTGCTTTTCGGAAACATGATTTTGACCAACGACTTCAAAGTCAACCAGCGTCAGTGAACCAACAGTGTTTGACTTTGGCGCTATTCCACCTTTACAGTACCAAACTACTTTTTGCATCACACTTCAAACTGGTGAAAATGCATTGCCAACCAGCAGAAATTGAAGCTAGAAGTGCGTTCTTGACTTGAATGTTTGAGTTCAGCCGGCCTACTGCGGTCAGGGCACTTGTTTGTGAAAGCGGAACCTCACCTTCTTGTCCCTTGTCCTGACTTCGCCGTAAAAGTCGAGCGCCTCTTGGGCTTCCAGGAACTTGCCGCGGTGGAGGAGATAGGCGCAGATCATCACCCCGGTGCGGCCCTTGCCGGCCTTACAGTGGATGGCCGCCACGTGATTGTCGTCCTCGCTGAGCCACTGGTCCAGGTCTTCGCAGAACGGCTTGATCAGCTCCAGCTGAGGGGGGTTGTGATCTTCGAAGGGGTACTGTGCAACTGCGGGAGGCGGGGCGGACATTTTGGTGAGATTTTAACAAGCCTGAGTCATAGCATTGCAAACGGGTGGAACGTTTTTTTGTACATTTCCAAGGCATGTTAAAGATGGGGAGTTTTGGTCATATTCAAAATTAAGAGCTTTTCATTGGAATTAACAGTAATTGATAGAAAATGTATCATTCATCGTTTAGGTGGTATTCTTCATCGTGGAAAACATACAGTACATAAATATGTCATTAATAACATTTACCTGGTAAGACTATTGTGCGGTTTCACATATGTAAATATTTAAGACTACTACTTGAGGTTGGATTTCCTTAGTTAATTTTATTAAAAAGTGATATTGCTGGGTGGGCAACAACTACTACTAAATTTGTTGTCAAATTTACGTTCATATGCTGTTTTAAGATGATTCAGAAGTAACTCACCATTTACTCGGTACTCTAGCAATATATGGAGGACTACAGTTTCACTTTTTCTTAAATCCTATTCTGAAGTGTGCTTGAGAAATTCAGAATAAAAAAATCATTATTACTGCTGCATGTAATTATTATTATTATTATTATTATTTTTAAAGGAGAAGTCAACCACCTTGCAGCCCTACTAGTTTAAATACAATATTCTGGTTAATAATGCGTTGCAAGCTGCAGTTTTTTTTTTGTATTAGAACAGATATAAAATTTGTGATTAATCGTGAGTTAACTAGTGCATTCATGCGATTAATTACGATTAAAAATTGTAATCGCCTGACGCTCCTAATTTTTACTAATCTTATCTTTAAAAAAAGAAAAGATTATTAAAAATAAAAATAAAGAAAAGATTAGTAAAAAAAATTAGGGGCATCAGGTGATTAAAATTTGTAATCATAATTAATCGCATGACTTCACTTGTTAACTCACAATTAATCACAAATTTTACATCTGTTCTAAATGTACAAAAAAAAATTCTAGGCTTTCATACTCTTGTTAACAAAAATGGGAAAAAAATTAAAATAGTAATTGTAATTGTCTAATAATAAAAATAGTTCAAATTAATTTTTGACATCTATTGCTGTCAATGGCAGTGAATGAGTTAAGAAGCCTGCCTTTAATTTGGTTTATTCACATAAATTCCTGTTAATTCCCATGGAACGTTTCCTTCAAAAATTCCCATAATTTTGCAATCCGACTTCGTCATTAAGTGTTGTGGAAAGTGTAGGCAAAGGGAATAAAATGGAGTGCGTACCTCTGCAGTTAAATTTGGCAGCGTCGTAGTGTCTTTCTGCGCAGCTGAAATGGGAACATCCAGTCAGAAATCAGGAATGAGTAAACTTAGAAAGTGGAAATAAACTCTGAGGAACACTTACAGGTTGTAGATTTTGTAATGGTTTTTATGCTTTGAATCCAAAAACCTGTTTACAAAAGAGAGCAAGGAAAGGAATACACAGTTAGGAAAGGAGATCAAGTCAGAGCAAACATTTCCCAGCGAGATTTCAGAAACTCACCGTACTACGTCGTCTATATTGTTTCTGTACACGCCTTCGAGTCGCTCTGCAGGAAAGCCCATGGCAATGATGTTTGGGTAGATATCTGTTCAGGGAAGGGCGGTGGGGGTCAAGGAACAGTGCAGTCTCAGTGGGTATGAAGCCTTTTGAATGGCGCTTTTGGCCAGCGACGTAACACAATGAATTACTTGTTTTCGCTATTTAACGAGACATTGCCATTGCTAGGAATTAGAGCACACGAGTACGCCAAACGCTGGCACGGGCAGCAGACCGTGACAAAGTTTTGAGCCGACGTCAATACCGCCGTGTCATTACATTCGCGGCGAGATGAGAGCGCAGGAGCAACGCTGATCTGTGTGTGTGTGTGTGTGTTGCCGTGTTGTGACAGATGGCCTTGACGGTGAGGAGAAAGGACACGAAGAACTGCGCTCCTGCCCGAGCCCGGGCCAGGACCACATGTGGGCGCACGAGAGGAGAGTCTCCGCTCCGTGACCTGCGTGTATTTTTAGAGCGCAAACGTTATATCAGCAGGCCTGCAAAGCGAAGAGTATCTCTCGCCGGAGTTCAGTTTGCACGCGTTTGGAACGCTTTACTAGGTACACCGGGTTCCTTGGGGCGAGTATCACATGCTAGACAGTTGAAGCAGTTAAGGTATGGTCGAGACGAGCCACTTGAAAGTTCAAACTGAGTAGAAGGAATGAGGACAGGTGACTTTAGGATGTTTTCACACCAATAGTTTCCTTCCGAATCGGTTGCACTTGGTTCCATTTTCTTTCTTTTGAAGCAAACCCAAATTGCCTCGACACAAACAATATGAGGTTTGGAGCATGGATGAGTAAAATGGCACTAATAAACTAGACAAAGTGGAAATTTCTGTAGAAATTGCGTGAGAATGCTGAAAAGCTGAATGCATGTGCTTATGAAGATAAATTAATAAAGTACTAAAATGTGGTCCAAGCGGGGTTTGAACCCAGGTACCCAGGTGGAAGGCAATTGCTCTAACCATTGAGTTGACTTGTTTAAAATCATGCCTAATAGTGTATTTATTTTTGAAAAGTGTCATCTGATGTTGAAAGCTAACATGCATTTAATCATTTGAGTGAAATCATAATGTATTTCCTGATCTGATAGTCAGTTGGTATCGAACCATCGAATGTACTAAAATGTAGTCCAAGCGGGGTTTGAACCCAGGGTCTAAGCACTGAGAGCTACTGTGACTTGTTTGAAATCATAGCTAATGGTTTATTTATTTTGAAAACTCTCATCTGATGCTGAAAACTATCATGCATTTAATCATTTCAGTGAAATTTTAATGCATTTCTTGATATGGTAGTCAGTTGGTATATGCATGCATGCTGCCATTACAACATCAAGCGTTGAGGATTTGGATTTTTTTGGGGGTGAAATTTCAGGGAGAACTGAAAATGTGCTATAACCTTTACAAGTGAACTTTATTTGACCTTTTCTAAACTTTCAAAAGCACTTTTGTCTTAACGTTTTTCCCCAAATTGCTGTTCTTAACAGAGAGCAACAACAAAGGGACCACTTCCCTCTGACATCATCTTATTTGAAGCCTTGCAATGGCAAGGTACTGTTGATCAATTGTCTCATGATGTCAAAATGGAAGACCGTTTAAATGCCTACTTGAATCAAACCAGGAAATGTATTTTGTCCATTCATGGATCAAACACCTATTTATTGTGACTTTTATCATTCAGAGTACGCTACGAAAAAGTACTAAAACATTGGACATTTAACTCTTTGACTGCCAGACGTTTTCAGAAAAGGGATGCCGTGGGTGCCAGCCGATTTAAGCATTTTTGACTGATCTTTCAAGGTCCACAGAAAATTATGTGTTTGGACTATGGAAACACACATACTACCAAATGAAAGATTGGACTCTAATCTCTCTCAAAAGTTTGTATCTACCTTATTCAGTTTTTCAGTAATCAACAATAGAAAATGGTTAGCTTCACCTCGGTTTCGGAAAAAACGTATTTTAACGTCTTTGGCACTCCTCCATAGGATTTTACTAAACGTTATTTAACGTTTTTGGCAGTCAAAGAGTTAAAGAAGGTCAAATTGACCTGCAAAAAATTATAGTGTATTTTTAGTGTCTCTTAAAATGTCCCCACCAATATTTGTGATGTGTTGTCCTTTACTATAACTAGAAGGATAGATGACAAGACTACAGTATAACAAGCAGGAAAGTCTGCTGCAAGCTACCATTGATGTGGTAAAAAGACGATTCCAAAACAATACACTAAGCCCCGCCCACAAAAAGTCACCTGGTCAGGTACAGATTAGGACATCTACTGTATGGTCAAATTGGACTATTTGTAACCTTCTTTCACCACAATTAAACCATAAGACATGAATGAAATCACTTATTCTATCGATTCCCATGTCAGAAAATGCACAAAAAGAACCCAATCAAAACATGCTAAAGGGTGACTTTGAATCTGGTACGTTTGTTACGGTCTTGAGTATTTCTGTCGGTGCGTCTCTATTGGGACTTTGATGCGCGACCATCTCTGGGGTTTTACTGAGAATGGCTCTGAAAAAAAAAAAAATATAATAATCTAGTAAGAGGCTTGAGAGAAAATGGCTCGTTGGTGGCAGAGGTCAAAGAATCTCCTTTGAAATGACAGAAATAACCGGTCTTGATAAACGAGCTTTGGAGAAGAGCACCTCTGCAAAGTAAAAGCATGAAAAGAATGGACGTTGGCATCACAGGGTCATTACCAGGTGCTTTTGTCGTCAGCGTAAAAACGAGAACAAAAATGTGATCAGGCCCACAAAAAATAGGGGACGATAACAATTTATGCTCGAAATTCAGGTTGCATGGTCTGGTGGTTCGCTAAACCAGAAGTAAATGTTCACCACCACAGCATACCAAGTAGTAAATAGTAAAAGGGAAATTAAAAGAAATTCGGACACAGCTGGTCTTCGGTTTTAACTTGGTTTCCTTAACTAAGGTGGCGACGTCAGAACGTGCAGTCCTTCAGTCATTATTTGTATGAAAAACACAGAAATGCAGAACAAAGAACAACCCTAAGTATGGCAAAAACTGAGCTTTTAGCACATGACGGTGAGTCCCCATCCAATAAAGAAAGCCAGTGTAATGGGACGCACATCTAACAAATACGTATCAATCAAAATGTATGACACTATCACGTCCATTCATCTTCCGACAGCGATCTTGTGCTAGCAAAGGTATACCTAATGCAGTGGCCAGAGTTAGATGAAGAAAGGGGCCACTGCCTTGTGCGCATCTCCACTGCCTTTTTTTCCGAATGGCATGATGTCATCGAACAGGGCTGCAGCACAAGGAAAATAAATAAATAAAAAATTGCCGGGAAGCGTCAGGGCCAATTATACAGTGACACACATACGCTCTTAAAAGAGGAGCACATCAGTGTCAGGTTGCCGTGAAGAGAGAATAATCGAGTTGGCGTGAGCAACCGCCGCCGCCTACCTGAAAGTGAAGTCTGCTCACCGCCCGTAAAGCCGAGGGATTTCACACTTTTAACCAGTGACGAAAGGGCAACCTTTTCTCACACTTCCTGTGTCCAAAATAGGGAAAGCTCAGTGTTTCTAATTGGATACGTCGTTTTGATGTTTAACTGCTTTTGATTTTTTTTTTTTCCTCCTCCCCGTATCGTCGTTGAGCCGTGTTAGTGAATGTCAAGACCTTTGTTATGAAAGTAAAGCTGGAAACACACGCTTCCATCTTTGCAAATTGTGCGCACAAACTCAACTGGCTTAGCTTAACTGAAAGACATTTAAAGTGTTGTGAGGAGAAAAGAATACAATGCAAAGCATCTTGAGTGCCGTTTCTGCAACATAACCTGAATTTAACTCAAAGTCAAAGATGCTAAAACTACAATACTTGTATGCAAACCATCCATCCATCCATCCATCCACTACAAAACAAGTACGATGCTAACAGACCATTACGGCAAAGTCTGACGTTGCCGCACAAACTACAACATTGCGCACCGTTCACAACCTGAAAACGCAGGAAGCTGCGTGAAGGGTGTCCTAATGGGGTAGCGTTAGCATGACGACGAATCGCAAGGAAAAAAAACAGGCAGTGCTGTTAGCTGCTAGTGTTAGCCAACAGCAGACTAGGAGCTACTTGTTTTTAACTCATTCACTCGCAGCCATTTTTACTGAAGCAACCCCCTTCACTCCCAGTTTTATTGGATTTTGACTGATTTTGCAAGGCCCACAGAATATTGTGTTCTGTTGCTATAAAAACATGGAATCTACCAAATGAAAGATTATAGTCTCTTCTTTCATCAGGAAAAAAAATGTATGTTTCTATCTGTTTCCGTTTTGCAGCAATTAGCATTAGAATATAGATAAGTTTCATCCATATTAACAAATCTGCTTGAACCACTGGGGAAAAGAGCTTTTTGCAACATGGCTCTGGTTGATCTCTTATACTCTGCTGGCACCTGCTGGCTGTTTTTGTAATAACTACCATTGCATATATATTATTATATTGCAATATTTAAAATAGAACGTATTTATACGTTTTTGGGAGCAAATTATAATCCACTTTTTTTTTTTGCTTGGGCCAGAACTGGTGGTCCAGGTGGTCGTTTTCTGCCAAATCAACTACTCATGCTAATTTATAACACAGACAAGTGAACCCGCACACATTCAGCCATGGAAACAAACAGATAAAATTTTCATTTTTATTTAATTATTTCCTGTGAGAAAATTGTCGACCATTGTCTTCACACTAAATAAGCTGACCTAAATGTTTCAAGCAGCTACAGTGGGCCACGACTGCATGGCCCCACCCCCCATAACAGTAGCCAGCATACATACGGCCCAATAATCTCAGCCATGCATCAACGCATTTATTAGAAGTCAAACACAGCGTTTCATAGCCTTCTATAACCATCGGACCTACTGACAAAGTGATCCCAGTCGGACTATTTAAAGTGTTTTTTTTTTCTTTTTTAAAGCTCCACAGCTCCCAGGAGAGCCTCAGTACAGGGCATGGTGGGAGGGAGGGGAGGTGGACTAGTGGATGGGGGGGGGGGGGCTTGGGTTCTGCAGCTGGGAGGAAACGCACATGCAAGACTCACTGACGGAAGCTCCAAATAGGAGGGAAAAATGAAAGAAAGAAAAAAAAATCTGCCATTTCAGGAACGCCTTCTTTTTTAAAGCCAGTCCTCGCCTGGGTTCTATGCATACGCCAAATGTACAACAGAGCGAGGGAGAGTGGGAACTGGTGAGCGAGGAGGGGGAGGGAGGTGTGTCGGGGGGGAAGGCAGGAAAGGAGGAGAGCAGAGGAAAAGGGGCAAGCTGGGAGGGAAATTACAGTGGGAGTAGTTTAAAAAAAAAAAGAGCAAAGAGGAGTGGGGCGGTGGGCCGATACAAGATCACTGCTTAACTCCACTTTAACTGTGGATTACATAACTCCATATGGTATCGGACGCCGCGCCAAAAAGCGATAACAGGGCCTGCATTGTAAAAAAACAGAAATGGAGAAGCCCCCCCCAACCCCATTTTGAGGGACATGCCTCCTTCACCACAAGCTATATACAGACAACAATCACTTTAGCATGAAGTCATGATACATTTCATCAGATAACATCTGACTGAACTCCGCAAGGTACACGGTTCCGCAACAAAAACCACAGCCAACACATCAGATCGACTTCAGTTGTTCTGACAACCATGTGAGCACACGATTGAGGCTTCTGACGATTTTTTTTCTTTCTGTTGTAAAGATAAACGCATACAGGCCAAATCATTGTAAAATAATTAAATGTTCTGCCTGCAATTCATATCTTTATAGCTGTAAGTGTTAAGACACCAAAAAAAGCCACTTTGTTGATCAAATATTTTTAAAAATTAATCCGTTATTGTCATTTTATTCTGCCAAATATTGGAATGTGCCCTCCCCACCAAAAAATCTATATCTGCCGGGGCCCTAGTAGCAAGGCTGCATACATCACGCACTTTGCAAATTTAATATTCTATCTACTAGCCCATTGATAAACCCAGTAATTGAATTTAAAAAAAAATGGAACTACAATGACATGCATGTGGGGCACAGGTATTATTTTTGTCAACCAGGGTTTGCCATCTCAAGATACGATGCACTGCGTATAGTTTTAAAAGGTGGGGCCTCGCCTGGTGGTGAGTGATGTGGGCGTCAGCAAAGAAGCAAGTAGCTTTGGCTGGCTATTAACTAGGTAACCTGTTAGCCAGTCTGTGTATTAAGTGACTCTGTGTGATTTACACGTTTGTCTCCTTACCGTCTAGTCTGTTCAACTGAATTGTAGACATGCTGTAATGATACAAAAGTTAGTTATGAACACACCACACTCTATCTTCTTTTCAAACCAGTGTGAAGTGATACCACACTTTGGATATTGTCTTTTACGCACTCTTTCCTCATGGCTCGTCGCCATCGCACCAACTTAACCCTACATGGAGTCGTGCTTCAACATTTTATGTAATCGAATTAGTTGCGCTATTCAAATAATCATTTTAGCCCTACAAAATGACCAATCACAAGCATATTTTTACCTTTGTTCAAAAAAATCACATAGGGACATCCGACTACAGTTTAACTTTAACTCATTTGCTCCCAAAAACGTATAAATAAGTTATATTTTAAATATTACCATGCTCACAAAGACATATTTATATGTTTATGCTAGAGCATACAGAATGCTTTGATCAACCAGGGCCATGTTGCAAAAAGCCCTTTTTCCCCACTGTTTTAAACAGATTTGTGAATAATGATGAAACTTAGCTATATTCTAATGCTAATTGCTGCAAAATGGAAACAGATAGAAAAATACTTTTTTTTCCTGATTAAAGAAGAGACTCTAATCTTTCTTTTAGGGACTAACACACCAATAGCACAAGTAAGATATCACAACTGGTTGATCATGGACTCTGTCACTCAACTTGACTTCATGACAACAACAAAATAACAAGAGTTGGAGGTTGGAACTACTGTGCCAAGTCACTGACAACCACCCATCCACCCATTCTCTAGCGCTTGTCCTCATTAGACTTGTGGGTGAGCTGAAATATATCCCAGCTAACTTGGATTTGGAAGCAGAGTACACCCTGGAATTGGTCCCAGCCAATCACAACGCTTTGAACAACTGGGACATAAATGTGCCAATGCATGAATGTACAATTTACCTGGCGGCCATGACAGAGCATCTTCAGGCTTAAGGTAGTCGGATTTCAAGAGATTTCAGGGCCATATTAAGGCCACCTTGAAGAGATTTAAGACATTGCTTGTAATTGAAGAAAAAAGATAACCACATTACAACTACTGGCAAAAAGCTCCTTTTTCAGCACAACTGAATGATAACAGATGGTTCCACCAATTCTGACCAAACATTAATGAGAAACTTGTCACGTTTGCAACAAAGAATGCCTACAAAGGCATGTGCAATTTCCTAGAACCCCGATTTTAGCAAGATAAATTATTTTTTTTTAGAAATGAATACAAATATTACTTGATGGCCAAATCAGGCCAAAATTTGCCAATTTTAAGACTTTCAGGACAATTTTAAGGCTACTTCGAGGGATTTAAGACACTAGATTAACAATATAGTAAGCACGTTCAAATATCTCTTTTCCCGACACAACCAACAAAATGATTATGGCCAATTTGAATATTCACTACAAAGAAAATGGCCATTTTTGCAACCTTGACATTTTTTTTTAGGCCTTTGTATGATGAGTTTAAACTCCAAGTATCACCATTAAGGATAAGCAAGGCCTTAATAGAGGGAAAACCAAAGCAATCAAATCAAATTTTAAGTGTAAGCTTACAAAAACCACATTGTCAATTTCCACTTGGCGTAGCATGTCTACAAGGTAACACGCATGGAAAATGATCCAGAACTTCCAACATACTTATAGTCAAGACCAGTAAGACTCAAAAGAAATGCTAGAGCTAAGAGCAGCCTGGAGCCTATCCCAGCTGACTTTGGGTGAGAGGCGGGGGGCACACCCTGGATTGATTGGTCACCAGCCAATCCCAGCACTTGAAACCAGAGGTTTAAAAAAATGTGACATTGTGTTAATGGAGAAACTATTTTGCAGCCACTTTGATGGAATTTAACTGTTGACCACTGTTGGGGATGACCAAAACCTCAACCTTCATTAGCACAAAAACATGCTAATGGAAATAGAAATTAACTGGTCAAAGCAGGCGAAAGGTAGTCCAATTAAAGACATTTGCAAAGATTTGAGCCCTTACACTGAAAAAGAAGCGACGGCGTTGAAAATAACTGCTCAATGTCTCCTTTCCCAACACAACTGAATGATTATGGATGATCCACAAAGTCTAAACAATTGTAAATGATAAATTGGTCACATTTGTGACAAAGATTACATAAAAAGGTTTGAGTCTTGTTCAGTTTTGAGAACTTTGAACGATTAAGGATTGTTGAGGATAACCAAGGCCCTCAATGTTGAAATCACCTGAAAACAAGATGGAAAAAATTGAAAAAAAACCCCACAATGTTACTTTTCCCTCGTGTTTCCTTACATGGGTACACATGCATGTAGAACCCAGATATAGTTCCACTATGGTTCTCAGACTACAAAATGCTCAAACGAGCAGTAGCGTCAGCCAGTTGCACAAAAATGTGCTAATGAATGTGGTAATTGCCAGATGGTCAAAACAGGGCATATTCAGGATTAAGGTAGTCCAATTTAAGACTTTCTAGGACCACTTTGAAGGAATGTAATGTTTTACATTAAAAAAAAAAAAGACCCTGAAACAAATATCTCCTTATGGATAGTTCCACCATCTATTCAAATCAGTTTTAAGTGAAAATGTCACATTTTGACAAAAAAACGGTCAGTTTCAGATGATTGAACAACTGATTTTAGACGTCAGTGTTCAAGATAACTATGCCTCAAATGACGAACCATCTAATATCATTTGAAACCAATGAAAACCACATTGTTACTTGTGAATTCAATTTCCACTCACTTAACCAGGACTTGAGAAAACATGCAAATATAAACCAGATACGGTTTCTACTTCTCTCACATGGAACTAAAACTACGAATGCTCAAGCTAGAAGCAGAATCAGACACTTAACACAAAGATGTGTTCATGAATGTCATAACTATCAAGACGGCCAGTTGAAAACATTTGAATTAAGACCAACAATCTTCATAATGCAAATGTTTCTCTTTCTAGCCCACAACTGAATGATTATAAATGGCTCCACCGATTCTCATGTAACAAAAACAACAAATTGCTATTCGTAAGAGAGAGAAAAAAATGGCCAGTTGGCAACTATTGACAATTTCTGGCATTTTTAAGGCATTTGAACAATAGACACGAGGACCAAGAGTCAAGGAATCACTTGTGTAAAATTATGGAGATGTTTGCACATTCTGCATTTTTAAGCCATTTAAACAAACAGATATAAAAAGGACCAAGTGTCTTCATTAAGATGCCCAAATAAGCGTACAAAGGGTTCAATATCCGGTGTTTTTTTCCTTCTGATTCACAGCACCAGAACCTCGGTTTACAAAAAAAAAAAAAAAAAAAAGAATTTATGAGCAACTTTTTAAAAGAAAATGTGTCCTAGTTAAACACTATGTTCGGTTTATGAACGGTCAATGACATTGATCGTATCTGCGAAATAAAACATTACAGCACACACAATCATGCTCACTCCAGGGACATTCTGTGCTGCTATTGTTAATCCACAGTTTCTCACAGCAGATATTCTGACCCCCCAATTATTTCCCAATATTTTACTATTATTATTAGAATTGTATTGAATGTTTATCAGTGTTCTGGGGAATTTTTTCAGAGTTTATTCATTGTTATTTATTTTCCCAACGCATTACAATGGTGTCAATTATGCGCAAATTCAGGCTATTTGTGAATAGTGGAGGTTAATTTAAAGTGAAATATACAAGTTGTTCAAATAGATATATTGAAATAGATATATTGGGCCATTTTCTGATCTGATTGGGATCGGTATTGTGCTTCTTTTTTTTTTAGGGGGGTTTGGGGATTAGTTGCTGATCATCTCAAATTGAGGCAAATCATTTGCCGATTGGAATGAATTATTTGCATTCATTTCAATGGGAAGCATTATCTTGGTTTTCAAACAAGTTCACACAAATTGAATTCGGAATCAGTGTTCCACTGTAATAGAATATTTATACAGGTAATGAGTTTCCTAACATGATCAGTAATTGCTAATAACAATCGTGATTACAATACTGATTCAAAAATAATCGTGATTATCGTTTTGGCCATAATCGGGCATAATTTATGTCATAAATCTGTGATGACTACAATAGTACTGCTAAATTCAATTTCCACTCTTTTTATGATGTCTGTTATGGATCACATGCATGTATAAACCAAATGAGGTTCTGATACTGTAAGGAAAAAAAACTAGTGCGCCTCCAAAATGCTAAAGCTCGAGGCAGCACCAGCCGGTTGGTTACCTTGCATTTCATTACTTACACACACACACACACACACACACACACACACACACACACACACACACACACACACAAGCACACTCGGTGTCCAGTAGGACGGGAATTTCCTGCTGCGATACGACGGTGACATGAGTGCACGCCGCTTTGACAGATCCACCATCTTTCAAACACGCTTGCTGACAGCCCGAGCTAGCCCCCCTGCTAGCTCCCCTCACAATTCTCATCATAAGATTAATCATAATCATCGATGCAGCCTTACGGATGAGTAAAATAACCCAGTGGAGGAAAGGATACATGTTAAGTCCAGGTCGAAGCCGTCCTCCTGGTATCTCCTTTTGTTCCGGCTGACAATTTCTTTAATAATGGCAGTCATTGCAGCGGCTGACAGGAGTCTATTATGGGGAAATGATGAAAGCAGGCTTTTTGGAGGTTCGGTGGGACACGGCGGTTCCGCTCGGTAGGTCGCGGTTAGGGGGTGGGGGGGGTGGTCCTCCTCGGGGCTAGCCAGCCGAGCTCGTTGGGATTAGACAGGCTTCCTCTGGAACATAAAGACGGGCCTTGCTCGGCTTCTCCTCCGCGAAGGCCCGACTTTTCCAATCCCGCGGTCGCTCTTCCAAATACTCCCCAGCGAAATGCATGCAGTTGTCCACAAAATAAGACCCGGGTTCGGTCCGAAGTGAGAAGAAAACTCACCGGTTACCCCCGAAGGGAGGAAGAGGAAAAAAAAAAAGCCCGTATCCAGTCAGTCGGACGGGGGGGTTGGAGCTAAGCTAGCTCGCTACGATCCAAAAAAGACCTCCTTAGCGATTCAACATTGTCACCGAGCGCTCGTCGAGAACATCGCGGGGAAGGAAAAAAAGTGACAGGCTCCACCTTAGATGTATACAGACTATACAAAAATCAGCAATATGCACAGATTGCTTTGACAGCTCCGTCCCGGGGAATCATCTTTCTTTTTTACTCGCTACAGCTGAACTCAGGCTCTCATCATGGCCTCCGCCGAGGAAAAAAGAAGGTAGAGCAGGCTGGGCTTTTAGTACACGTATCCCGCCGCCTTCGCCGTGTAGTCCCTTGGTTCAATTCAAACGGACCATTACAAGATTTTTCAACCAAACCTAAATCGTATAATTGGTTATTTGATCTTAACTGCGATATTAAATGGTATTTGCAGAAAAAAAGATGGACACAATCTGTTAATATTTGATCGCGGCGGAAGGATACGAGAGGTACGCACGCGACGGCTCCCTTCTGTCAAAGTGATCACGTGTGACTATAATTAGGGAAGTTTCTCACATAAAATGTCACTTTTTTTCGCGCTTTTTTCCTCGTTCACAACCGAGTTCTTTTATTTATTAAAATATGTGAAATTGTTAACTTTAATAATGAACTAATGGTCCATTCTCAAGTAATATCATTGTTATTATTGAATTATTAATTACATTAAATTATACTTAGAAACATTCGCTGGATGTCAATGCACCGCAGCACGTGTATGACAAGCAGATTCATCATTAAAAAGCTGCATTTTGACATCCGGAATTATCTTCATATTTGATGTCAACAGTGCCTTTTTGAGTACAGTAGTCATGATTGATTACTGTACAATGTTTATTTTAGTTGGAATTTTAGTAAAGGTATATGTGACGTCATTGTTTCAAAACGACAGACAAAGAGCTGCAACGTCACTTCGACCATACAACAATGACGTCACTTTTGCCATTTATGTGTATGGGGATTCCATTTCATAACTCTATTTTGCCTTTTAAGACATACATTGACACATACCTTAAAAATGACAAACGAGAGCTAGCCCACTTTAGCTCTCAGTGGTTTAATTGACCTTAGGTGTCCAACAAATAAATCTATTAGAATATACTGCAACATAATTTTAATTATTATTAATTTTAATTATTTAATAATAATTTTTAACTAACTTTATTGATTGAATGATTGGAAAAAAAGGGTTGATACGTCAATAAATAATAATGTTTCTAACCTACAAAAATATAACAATAATTTGCATCGTCTTGATTCAAATTATCTAATTAGGCCTAGGTTGATGACAAAAATGTGAAATATTTTGTTAAAATAATTGTCACTCAACTTTTAATGGCAACCATTGGGCTGCAGTCATAAAACGTTAAATCACTCTCGTGCAAATTGACAACATGGAATTAGCCCATAGTTCCCTTTATGCTTTTTTTGCCAACTCAAACCCTTTTGGAACAGCATGATTAAAGCATCTTTGATGAAATATTGATAGACTGTATTGGATGGATGCTGGTTTTAGACCATTACTGTACTAAACCTTTTACAAATCACCAGTTTGCTTCTTCTTTTTTCAGGCAAACAAGAAGACTGTCAACGTATGATGTTCTACTATTTGTGTTCAAATATCCGTTCAGTAAAGCGTTGTAACACTTAAATCTATTGTACTGAATTTATAATCCTCCGAGGTTCAAAGAATTTCATGGCGGGCTCAAATTTCTCATCCACAATCTACCCAACGAAGCATTTGGTGATCAATCATAAACGCATGTAGAATCCACCAATCACATCTGGACACCGCCTGCATCTGGAACAATGAAAGCATCACAATACACACACCATTTTTTTTTTTATTATTATATAACTGTCATTATGTCTTATTTAAAAGTCATCATTAGTGATCTTCAACATTCATGTTGAAAAACGTGAATGTGGATTGAATTAGGCTAAACTCAAGAATCTCACCTCCAGGAAGTGTGTGCCATATTTGGAGAGATTTACTCCCAACAGCTGTCCTTGTCGTTCCTTTATAACACGACATGTCGGCTGCACCGTAGTTGGGAGATTTTATTAAGTCCCAGGTAGTGCAGCTCAGCAGATTTGAAAATTGGGTTGCCTGGCACATCACAGATTAAATGATCTGATCCCATGTAAAGCTAATTAAAAATGTGCTTCTTGCAGGAGAAGATGGTTGTGCTCATTAGGAGAATGCTCATCCTGCTTTAAGCCTGGCACGAGGCTTAATGACTGGCTGAATTAATCGTCAGTCATACAAATGTATCCAAACACCTCCTAAGTATCACTTGGAAGTAGCTCTTTAACCTATTAAGATGTCAGGGTGGCTGAGGAAGCATCATGGGTGTGTAGTCCAAACTTTTTCCTGCTCTAAAGAAAATAGTTAGCTCTCCAAGTTCCACCAACATGACTTCATCAAAAAACGAAAACCTGAAAATATTTGTATTATTGCAAGCCAAGCCAGTTCAACATTTACAATATATATATATATAATTAATATATTTTTTAATTTTGAATAAAAATTGTGACAAATTAATTTGTTAAAACAAATGAAAATCTATTGAAACTAAACATGAAATACAACAGAATTGTACTAAAACAGATTATTTTGCATGCCACTAGAGGAAGCACTTTGAGAATCACCGTTTGAATGATTAAAAAAATATACATTTAAAAAATGTATAATTTAAGACAATCCTTTAAATGATTAATGTATGTTGAACTGTTGTTGCAATTTATTTCTACTTTATAATTCTTGAAATACTTTCTGATAGCATATTTACTATAAAATTAATACAGTACACCTAAACAGTGAAGTTGTACTGTTTTCAAGTAAGCATTTTACAATGATGACACACAAACTCCACATAAGAAAGGCTGAGTTCGAAACCAGAACCTCATGTCGTGAGGCAGATTGCCCAACCACTAGCTCACTGTGCTGCCTCCAATAGAGAAACACTTTCTTCTTTTTAAGGTATGTTAAGGTAAATTAATTCCACCTACTGCCGTAAAAATCTGTCCTCGTGTTACGACGGCGGAGAACCGTACGTAAGTAGGAATGCAGCGTGTCTATCACTAGTCATACTTACAGTAAATATTTGGATTAAAAACAAACACTTCTTACCATTAACAGTGATGTATTTGTCGTGTGACAACATTGTGTTATGCCACTTGCTGTTCGTAACCACATCGTAAACGGAGGACCCCCTAAAGTCTCGTTTTAACAGCATTTTTTTTAGCTGCGCCAGTAACAGTTTAGGCCAACAGGGGGCGGTGTTGTGCTTCTACTTCTTTTTTTTTTGCACTGAAATAAAACTCATATCTGATGCCAACATTCAAAAGCGACATTTATGCAGTATGTTAGAAAGCACAATAGATTAGAAGTATGAAATAATGATTCATAATAACAAATAGGTTTATTTAATTTATTTATTTTACTCCATTTTACATTCACGTGACATCTTCCTCATATTGCAAGCGTTTGAATGCCCACTTTTAGCAAATCCCTAAAGACATTCTTAGTAATAGGATAGGCCTTTTCATAATGTTTATAAACAATAGGTACCAGAAAAATGTGTTTTGGATGAATATTGAGTATATATCCTACATTATTGTATAGAGAAGATTGCAAGACTGACTTCTAAAAGGGACAAACTAAACACATCAGTCAAAAGTGTTTTGTTTGTGCCATTAATCCAAACAACAGACACAATTTTACAATTTAACAATTTTAACTACGGTTTGTCTGACTTTCCACCGCGTCTATTTTTTTTTTAATCAACTTACCTGTTGAAATGTAAATTACAGCCAGTGCTAATGACTTAACATCTTTTTGACTGACATGTCACACATCCAAATTATGGCGGAAGAAAACAAGGCTAAAATCCTCATTTAAGCCATTTAGCCAGTTAACTCAAATCACTTTGGGCTCGTTTACGCTGAGAATGTGTGACGACATTGTGAAAAGGCCTGCACACATAAAGTTGAGGGAAGAGGCACTTTCAAGCTGTATGCACGCTGTATTGTACTGAGACAGGAGACATTAGTGCTCATGTAATATAAACTTTAGGCACTTTAGGTAGTGATGGTATTTCGTTGAATTAACACAAATAAACACGAGTCTTAAAAATGTGTTAAAATATGGAATCATTACATGAAGTTTTCCCATGCATCCTTCACTACATGAAATATCATAGTGCTCAAAGTTAAAAATAGATTAGATTCTTACGTTATTTATTCTGTATAAAAATACATAGCAATGAATTCATGACTTGGGCTCAAGCGTAATAAATTGGCAAGGGAGAGAGCGCAATTGCACAATGGAATGATAAGTCGGACAAGTTTAAAAGGAATGCGAGCCAACTTCTTAGAAAGTACTTTGATTTGGCAAAGAGATCCCCCAACACCCACGTGAGTTAAAATGTCTCAAGTTCTTATACTGGCCCTAAAAAAATCAGCACACCATCTGAGAATAACCGTCATTGTCTTGCAGTAGTGCAACAGCGTCGTGCTGTTTACTGGTCCTTTTGCAACGAGTTGTAGTAGTCCACCAGCACCTTCCAGGCCTTGGGGGCCATGAAGCCGTCCGGTGGGTTCTCTCCGCGGCGTGCCAAGTTTCTCATCTTGGTTCCGGAGATGAACTCAAAGTCGGCGTGACTAACAGGAAGAGAAACACGGAGGGGGAGAGAGGCGAGGTCAGGTTACGGCGAGATTGGAGAGGAGATATGACGGTTATAAGTAGGAGTACGTCTGTAAAAATAACATGGTGCTACATAAGCAAAGTCGATCTATACGCGGATCGTGTGTCCGTTAGTGGGCTAAGAAAAACAGTGGCTGAAATTGAGGACGCGTATAAAGATTCAAAAATTAAAACATAAGCTCAAGTCAACAGGACATGACAGTATATGCATTATAGCCACAGGGTTGGCCATGCAGTGGATAGATTTTGAAATACCAGGGGTGGCAAATCCAGGTTTAGAAAGTTAAAAAAACTGCCACAGTTTGGCTGTAGCCATTGATGCTTGCTAGCTATCTAGCTAGCTAGCTCCCTAGCAGGTACACAAGCACCATGGGAGGTAGCTAGCTAGCATCTGGGGCTAAAGCCAAACCGTGGCAGGGTTTTTACTTTCTGGACCTGGATTTGCCGCCTCTGCGAAATATAAAAACACAGCATAATAGTATGTATGGGCAGAAGTGGCAAATCCAGGTCCAGAAAATAAAATAACCTGCCACAGTTTCTCTTTAGCTCTTTGAGCTAACTGTTTCAGTTGTCGTGCTAGCTAGCTAGCTCCCTAGCTAGCTCCCATACTGCTTGTTTATCTAGCTAGCTATTTAGCTAGCTCCCTAGCAGATAAACGAGGAGCATGGGAGCTATCTAGCTAGCTAGATAGCTAGCAACATAGGCTAAAGCCAAACTTTGGCAGGGTTTTTACTTTCTGGACCGGTACCACATATTTTACATCATCTGGAGCAGTTCCCAATCGATATTGGTCTAATGACATAACAGAAACATAAAACACTTTAATAAAACACATCATACTCACAAGAGAAGCTGATGGTTAAATGTATTAGATCGCTATAAGTGTGCTTTGCTAGTCAGCTGTAGCAACTTTTGCTCTGACCAACCAATCAGAAGGAAAAAAATTCTGCTGTGATCGTGGGCCAGCTAGCTGAGTCTGTCAGGCGAAAGTGAAATCGAACTGGTCACGTTACTAATAATTTTAGTTCATGATATCTTCCAGCATGACTAATTCAGCAGGCCCAGGGCAGATTAGATTAACATGGCAACACGTGGAGGCTGAAATCTGATTGGACAAAAAAATAAAAATAAAATAATAATCTATCATCCATATGTGTTGGCTCACCGCTCTGGGTCGAAAAAGTCCATGGCCTTCTTGGACTTGTTGTAGGCAGCCACCCTGAAGGGGATGATCTCCACCGAGGTGAGGCCCGGCGCCATGGTGAGCACCTTGCCGCCGTGCGTGGGTTCGTAAAGGTCCTTCTTGGTCTCTGGGTGGGGCATCCCCGCGGGGTCCCGGCCGACGATGTAGAAGTTGGCTCCTGCGATCATGCGGGCCCTGCAGTGCCACTGCACCTAATGGAGACGTTAATATTCAGTGACATTTTGACAGTAAAAAAAAAAGAAAATTAGAGAGTTACATTTTTTGAAAAAAAAGGTTGGAAAAGTCATTAATTATGGAGCTGTCATTACTGAATCATTTTAGAACCAGATATCCATTAATAATTGAGTAATCAGATGGATTTGCACTCCCCACCACTAGAGGGTGCTAATAGACAGTGAAACAGTCACAAGTACAGTAGTTTGACGACAGTGCAAAGGAGTTGTATACAAGTTGACAATTCCTTGCCTCTGTAGGTCCGGAGTACATCATAGGCGAGGGGAAGATAGCCACAACGGTGCTGGCTGGGTCCAGGATGCCGTCCTCCAACACGGCGGCGTGCTGCTTCATGCGCCAGGGCAGGGGCACGTCGTCGTCTTTGGTCCAGCCGCCGAGCGGGTGCAGCAGGAGGACGGGGTTCTTGTAGCCGCGCTCCAGCAGACGCCGCTTGGTGTCCTGCATCAGCAGAGCGTGGCCGTTGTGGACCGGGTTGCGCAGCTGAAATGCAAATACCGCGTCTGAAGGGAGACAAAACAACAACACGTGGTTGGTGATTAAGGGCTACATTATGCTGTACTAGAGAGTGTATGGAAAGCAGTTTGAGAATTTATTTAAGATCCTTGAAATACGTCTATAGGTTAATGTATTAGTAGGTAAGACTTTCCAGCGTGCTTCTAGAATACTAGTACAATGACTTCCACTAATTTATGACATTTCTGCACACTAGGAGGACAAATTTGGCTTACTAGCAGGACAGCTACATGCTACTAGTGAGGCAAAACTACTAGTGGGCATTTGGGTGCCACTAGTTGGTTTCAGGAGGCTAATAGTATAAAGCATGCCGACTAGTTTGGCCTCAAGGTTTAATTGAAGACTAGTAGTTTTTTTTTTTTTGTCTTTCTCCAGGTGCTAGCTAGCTAGCTCCCATTGTGCTCGTTTTCCTGCTAGGGAGCTAGCTAGCTAGCTAGCATCAATGGCTAAAGCCAAACTGTGGCAGGGTTTTTACTTTCTGGACCTGGATTTGCCACCTCTGACTAGTACACATTTTTGCCTCACTAGTAACATGTAGTTGTTAAGTTGACAAAGAGCATACTAATACATTGAACTTAAAATGGATTATCAAGGAAATGAGTAATTGCCAAATAAAGCCTTTTTAAGTGGAAGTCAACCATAAACATTTCTTAACAATAACATATGTGACTTCACTAGTCTAAACATGACATTCTGATTAATATTACATTTGTGGGATTATAGTTATGAAGCAAAATCCAGCTATTTTTAGCCATCTCAGTGGGCGGCCATTTTGCCACTTTCTCTCAACTGAAGATGATGTCACAGTTACTCAGAGCTCAAGCAATGATTAGTTACAGCTTGCCTGTTTTCGGAAGATGAGCTGTGATTGGTTGTTACCTGAGACCTGAGCAACTGTGATGTCATCTTCAGTCGACAGCAAGTGGCAAAATGGCCGCCCCCTGAGATGGATCAAAACGGCTGGATTTTGCTGCTGAACTCATATTAACCAGAATAGCATATTTAGACCAGTGGGGCTGCATAGAACATATTGTCCCAAATTTTTTTTTTTTTTGGGGGGGGGGGGGGGTCACTCATTCAAAATTCTACTTGTGCACTTAATTAATTTTCTTACTAGTGAGGACCAAGAGTGTACTAACACATGCTGGATAAGAAGGATATCGAATAAATATTCAAATGGTTTTCCATATTGTGCTCATGCATGGATTTGATTTGAACCAATCATGCTTGCACTGCAAAACATCTTAAACAGTCTTAGTGAGTGACAGCTGATGATCATTAGCTAGTTCAAACACAGCCACATTCTCAATTTACCAATTCATATTCTCATCTGCTCCATTGCTACAGTACGTTCTTCTTGAAAGAAAAACGGCTCGTTCGAAAATGCCTCAGAGTTGACTTCTTCAATGACAACAAGTCATATGTTGTATATTGGACCTGCGTTCATATCTTTGAACTTCTGCTTGAGCTCCCTTGGAGTAAAGCGGTACTGGTCCAGTCCGTCATTCCATTTGATGGGTTCGAGTAGCTCCAGGTCACCGCCGGCCAGCCAGTCGCCGCCCTCCATCACCATCTGCACACAAGTTAGTTTGCTGTAAGTAATCATCGGGTCCTCTTCATTCATTTCAATTGCATTTGATGTCATGGAAAATGTGTAATTAAGAGAAGACACCTTGATGTAAGGGTGTTGTGGACACGTGGTTCCCCACTGGCGAGCGCAGCGCTCCTCCTTGCGGTGTTCATAGAACTCCGGGTTCCGCAAAATGGCCACCCGGGAGCCCCCGTACTCCAGCGCGATGGCCGCGCAGCCGTCCAGCTCCTGCTTGGTCTCGGTGCTGACTGGCAACGCGATGGGGACGGACATGTTGATGGCGCCACCTGAGATGGAATGCGGATTAAGTGATATCAAGCCTTCAAGGTAATGCAACTCGAATCTCCTTTTGGTTCCGATTGGAGGTCATCGTGGAACGCTACTTTAGCATTTACTTGATATCCTTGATATCTAGCTAGCACTTAGAAATATCACAGAGTAGTGGAAGGAAGAAAAAATTGGTACGAGTAGTGCTGTCACTATTGAATATTTTTAGAATTGATTATTCTATCGATTATCAATTGATTAATCGACTAATCTGATTCATTTAAATTTTGCATTAAAGTGTATTACAAAATAATTCCCCCCCTGATTACTGTTTATTAACTCATTCACTGCCATTGACGACTATAGACGTCAAAAATTAATGTGAATTATTTCTATTTAACTTTTTTTTCCCCATTTCATTAAATTTTTTTATGAAAACCTAGTTTTTTTTATTGTACATTTATAACAGATATAAAATTATCATGCGATTGATTACGATTAAACGCCCCTTAATTTTATTTTATTTTTTTAATTATGCCTTTTTAATTGTAATCAATCACATGACTTCACAACCTTTAATCACAAATGTTATATCTGTTCTAAATTTACAATAATTTGTTTCTAGGTTTTCATACTCGTTAGCTAAAGTGGAAGACATGTTAAACTAATAGAAATAGTACAAATGAATTTTTGACGTCTATAGCCGTCAATGGCAGTGAATGAGTTAACCAGTGATTGGCGTTTATTTTGTACTTCGTGTTCGTATAGTGATTAAAAAAAAGGGTGATTGATGTTGTATACTATGTTACTGGTTCAGTCATTGTTTTCTAAAGTAAAAACAGATGTTTGCAATTGTCTTATTTTGACTAAAACACAGAAGATAATCAGTCTTCTTTCATGAAGGACTACAGATATTAAGTGAACAATTACTGTTGATATGCTGAAATCAGAAAATTTTGACTATTTTAAATAAAAATTGTCTCTAAACGATTATTAACTCATTCAAACCCAAAAACGTTGAAATAATTTTTTAAATACTTTGTCCTGTACTCCCAAAATCGTATTTATACGTTTTTTTATGTTTATTTTAATTTTTATGTTAGAGCATACAGAAAGCTTTGATGTAGCTCCTGAACTGAAGAGATCACTTAAAGCAATGGTAGTTAATACAAAAAAACGGCCAGCAGGTGGCAGTATACGAGATCAGAGATCTTTTTGCCAGTGTTTTCAAAAGGTTTGTAAATAATGATGAAACTTAGCTATATTATAATTATAATTGCTGCAAAACGGAAACAGATACAAAAATATTTTTTTTCCGCTGATGGAAGAAGAGACTCTAATCTTTCTTTTGGTAGGTTCCTTGTTTTGATTGCAATAGAACACAATATTCTGTGGGCCTTCAGTCAAAATCCAGTAAAACAGCTGGGAGCAAAGGGGGTTGCTTCAGTGAAAATGGCTGGGAGTGAATGAGTTAAAATAGTTGTCGATTAATTTGATAATCGATAAATTTTCGATTAATCAATTCATTTTGACTGCTCTAGTTACGAGTAAAACAGTCATTGTAAGAGTAGAGTACGGCCACGTTTTACCACTACTGAGAACAAAGAGTCTATTCGTACCTGGACCTTAAGCTGGATATTACGGATATCGAATAAACGATCCAACCTTTTGCCACATGTAATGTCCCGACAGGATCTAAATAGAGAGGACGTGACATGTGTAGATTCTCACCATCCAAGAGGCTGCCAAAGTGCAAGACCTGAAGGAACTCTCGCTCTCTCATGAAGCCCTTTAGGGGACTGGCCCAGCCCTCGGACAGAACCTGAACCCACTGCAAGTCCAACTGTCATCAAAGATAAAAAAAAAAATTGGGGGGGATGAAGATGAAATCAGAAATCACCATATTGTCATATAATTGCCCCAACGTTTAGATTGTTATCATTTTGTAACTAGCAGATTGTTAGGGAAGTCATAACTCAATCAAATAACGCTGAGTTGAAGGCAAAAACCATTTAAAAATCACACTACAAACATTCTGCCCAAATTACCAGTGATTCCTCTCGTGTTGGAGGCCTTGTGAAAAAAAACACATTTCATCCATAGCAAACCTTGACTGAGCGTGAGAAAGGAAAGGAATGTCCCGGCATCCGAACATAGTGTAAAACGTAGCCTTAATTTGAATTTCGAGCAACGGTGAAAAGCTTCAGGGAGCGTCAAAACATGTCCGCTATCACCACCCTGTGTTCCTTCTGCTGTGCGGGCGTGATGAATAAGGCCAAAATAGACGGCGGGTTACCTTGGTGATGCTTATGGTAGGCAGCGTGCTTGCGTCGGCCACGGCGAGATTCAGCTTGTTCTCCGGAACAAAAAGTTCGTTGGCCTCCTCCATGATCTCACCCGGCACGATGTTCTACACGAAATGTTAAGAGATATTGAATGGATCATATTTTCTTTTTAAAGTAAACATTCCGTTTTGAACAAAATAAGCATCCATTCAGAGTTCGTCGCCATGGCTACTTGGGCCGCCGGCAGAACCGGTCCCGTGGTCTTATTATGAAGTATCCTGAGAGATGCTTTCAGGTTGAACCTAAAATGCATTTAATTTGACCTTCTCTAACAGAGCGGCAAACGTGTTAGATCCATCAATCGGCCATTACATTTTCTAGTTCCATTAGAATTGGTATTTGAAAATAAATAAATAAATAATAATAATAATAAAAAAATAAAAGAGAGCAATGATGATGACATGTCAAATCGGTCCAATTACCGAATGAACAATACTGAGCTCTCCAGAAAAAAAAAATATTTAAAAAAAAAAGGATTGGTATTTGAACAACATCACGATGTTCACATTTTGACACCATGCTGCCGTTAGCAGGTTGCAACAAAGATAAGAGTGACTGGAATAGTCACTGAAAGGTATCTAAATGGACCTATTCGGAAACTTTGGCCTGTAGTAAACTTGTGATTTGAAGGTCAAACTTCTATCGCCTAAAAAAATATATATTATATTTTCAGTTCATGCCGAAAAAGTCAAATATCCCAAACATTTCGTAAACAATACATATTGGAACGATGAATGCACCGTAATTTGTTTTCACCGTTTTAAAAGAATGTCAGAGCCTGATTCTTCGAATGGCCAGCAGGTGTCTCTCTAACTGATTTTTTTTTTTTTTTTTGCTCATCATGGAACAGTGTAACTTGTATAAATAATACCGTTCTTGAGCTTTTGGACATGTGACAGATTTGACAAAGCAAACTGGAAACTGTATTATAATGTGTGGGGAAAATGCATAGAATAGAAGAAAAAGTGACATTTGGCCTTTTCTATGGCTCCTTAAAATGTTCAGACTCAGGATAATGCTACCATGGGCCGAACGATTTTGAAAACTAATCTAATTAGGAGTCTTCTTTATGTGTGTGTGTGTTGTTGTTATTTATTTATTTTTTAAACAAACACACATTATAAATAAATCTGTATTACCGGTACAATACCGGTACACAGCTTTTAAAAAAAAAATCTCAGCATTTACTCCCAGCAATTTTCACTGAAGCAACTCCCGGCTGTTATACTAGATTTTGACTGATTTTGCAAGGCCCTCAGAATATTGTGTTCTATTGCTATAAAAACAGGGAACCTACCAAAAGAAAGATTAGAGTCTCCTCTTCCATTAGGGGGGAAAAAAAAGTATATTTCTATCTGTTTCCATTATGCAGCAATTAGCATTAGAATATAGCTAAGTTTCATCATTATTCACAAATCTGCTTAGAACTGTGGTTAAATGAGCTTGTTTGCAACATGGCCCTGGTTGATCTCTTATACTCTGCTGCCACCTGCTGACCGTTCTCTTCAGTACAGAGGCTGCCTCAAAGCCTCTTGTATGCTCTAGCATAAAAAAGAGAAGAAGAATAAATACAAAAACGTATAAATACGTCTTTGGGAGTATGTTAATATTTAAAATAGAACGTATTTATGCTTTTTTGGGATGAACTTATCTGGACATTATAAACATAAATTAAAGATACCATACATAAAAAACAACCAATCGTAATGAAGTAGAGGACCCCCCCCCCCCCCAAACCACCCCACAAAAATTGGAGCCGATGTTGTTTAAAATTGCACTCTTACTTCAAATTTGAAGTTCAGCCCTCCAACCAAAGAATGTGTTATAATTCAAACTCCCCACTGGTGGACAACAAAAGCAGCTAGAAACATTACAAGCAACTTATAAAGGCCTCTTTTCTTTTTTCATGTGTTAACATGAAAAAAGACACCCAAAATATCCACAGTGATGCATTCGCATGCGAGCGCATGATTTACTGCGAAGATGTATAATTACAGAGTAAGCCACAAAACCACATCAGATATGTTGCAACAACTTCTTGGAAACTGTCCTGTGACACGCGCTGGATGATGTCGTCCCAGAGGGGGGGGGGGGGTTGATTTAGTAATACTGTATAATCTGTTTGGTTGTCGCTTCGTCTTTATCGCTCTGCGCGTTCACCACAGTCGGATGCAGGATATTTGCACACGCATGACATATCTGTCAAACCATTGCGCTACAGCTGTTGCATTACTACAGTGACGCACCGAGACAAATAAGAGAGCGTGAAGACCGGTCGCACCCACCTGCTCGCGAAGCATCGCCAGCACTTGTTCCAGGCACTCGTTGACCGAGAGCTCTCCAGTTTTCAGCACCAACTCGGGCGCCTCGGGGCGCTCGTAGTCAGAGTCGATCCCGGTGAAGCCTGCCAATAAAGTAGCGGGAAACAAATATTTGTTTGCACTCCATTATTCGTCGTGAATGATGATTGAGAACAGGGTGGGGACTTCAAACAAAACCTTTAATCTCGCCAGCTCGAGCCTTCTTGTAGAGTCCTTTCACGTCTCGGCTCTCGCACACTTCCAAGGGGGCGTGGATGAACACCTCGGAAAATGGTAGCCCGGCGCTTGCGTGGATTTTTCTGGCCTCGTTACGATCCTGTGGGGGTTGATAGCGACGCGTATGCTTAAGGAAATGATGCTAGGTCAAAAAAATGTAAAAATGAGTGGCACGGGGTGAGAAAATGTGTCTGTATAAGGGGTACGGCCTTTATTTGGAAAAATGAAAATTACACGGAATGAATTATGCACATACACAATAATATTTAATATTGTATGACAAGCTTCTTTTTTTTTTTTTTTACAGGAGAGCTCAGTATTGTTCATTCGATTTGACATAATCATTGCTCTCCTTATTTTTTTTTTTTTAAAAACAAATTAAAAAAATTTAATATTTTTTTTTTAAAATATATATACATATATATATACATATACACACACATATATAATTTTTTTTTTTTTGTATGTGGGTGAGTATGTGTATGTGCGTGTGTGTGTGTGTGCGTGCGAGCGTGTGTGTATTTCATCAGTTCACCTAAAGCCCATTAAAAAAAATCCCATACTAATAATATAATATAATAATAAATTGCCAAATGCAGAAACATCAATGTAAGTTATCACGATGTAGTGGCTCTCGCTAACAGACAGAATTAAGTAACCAGAATTAGGTTAAAAAATTCTATATACGCAGACCATGTTTCTATAAATTTTGATATTTGGTTTTTATTTGAGGCAGATATTTTTTTTCTCCCATGACAAGCTTCTTTTAATCACTGAACTTATCAAGTTAGCAATCTTAGCCCCAGAATGCGCTCTTTAAATTCCATCGTTAATGTTAGCTTTACGGATATCCAAAACCAGGACACGGGTGTCATGGTAAAGGTGACTTATTGAAAAGCCTTCAGCGGAAAAAAAAGGGTGTGCTCAAAACGATTAAATCATATTTTGTAGTCTATGCAAATGACAGTCAGTGTAATTTTTAATCAACCAATAGAGTCTAATTTAGGGATGTAACAATAACGGCAATATCATGATATTGCGGTTATTAAAACTGCCACTGTATATCATCGTCGTCATGTCACGATATTAAAAGCAGCACATCTGTTCAAAAAGTCAGGTTGATTTGCATTTGTGCAGTTCTAGCACCCTCTGATGGCTACTTTTTTTAGTGCAGATTAATTTTCACAAGGCATGTTTTGGCCCTTCTATGTTTAATATCCACGCTAATGGTCAGATGAAGGGGAACATAAAATGTGGAGGAACTCAATGTGTTGTACCTCATTATTAAGTGTTATTAGAGATTGTAGGTTGTTTATATATATATATATATATATATATATATATTTATATAGGTGTTTTTTGTATGAGCTCTTTTTTTTTTTTTTACAACATTGTGACCTTTTTTTGTTTCGCCAACCTCCCCACAATATCGTGATAATTACCGTACCGTGACCTTCATATCGTGATAATATCGTATCGTGATACGATCCGTTTGGATATAATTTACATGTTTTTTTTTTTAAACAAACTTACCAGTGATGATAAAAGTAATTAAAAACGAAATCAGTAAACATTAACACTAAATACAACAAACACCTATTTTCATTTTTTTTTTTTACGTTTATAGTTATATTGTATAGTTATTTGGATCAATCTTTATTTTTTTATTTGTTGGGGGAAAAAAACACTTATTATTGGGAGGTTTGTTCAAAAACATTCAAATTATACTCAAATCGTTATTTAAAAATTATGCTGACTGTCATTTACATTGATAATTTGGGAAAATCTAAAAATGTCATTTGCAAAATAATTTGGAATGCAGTGTATTTAGGGTGTGGTGTTTATTTAGTCAAATAAAATATAATTAAATTAGAGCAGAAAATATTATTTGTGGATATGATAATTTCATAGGGATAGACCGCCGATATTGGGCATTTTGACGAATATCGTATCGGCAAAAAATCTAAATCTAAAACCATTTTTAATCTCAGGGTACTATTCATTTAAATTTTCAGTAAACTTTATAAGAGAGGCTGCCAATCCTGTGAACCTTCTGAACCTTTTGTTTTTGTTCAACATTAAAACAAAGTCATGTGAAAGTTTAAGATTTCAGGCATTTTTACATTTTGAGGAAAAAATATTTACTCTATTAAACTATAGAGAGCTATGGATTTACTTGTTTAAGTTTCCATTTAACTTTTTAAGACGTACTGATTACCTTGGGAGCTCCCTGAACATTTTGTTAGAAATTTAAAAGGATTGTCTATTTTCTAAGATAAAAAAAAAAAGTCAACATTTTGAAAAGTCTGAAAATTTGTTTTTATTTTATTGTTTTTAAAACAAATTTTGACGCCAATACTTTGCCCCCTTTTTACTGAAAATGAATATCGGCTCCAAATATCGGTTATCGGTCTTCTTGACTACTAATAATCGGTATCGGCCCTGAGAAAACCATATCGGTTTATCTCTAACATTTGATGTCACAAATAGTTGATAGGAGCATTTATATACTGAGCTGCGGGTAAAAAAAAAACAGGTATCAAGATAACCTCGCACATACCGATGAACTGAGCACAGTGATTATTATTAGAGTAGAAGCTACTATCGTAGAAAATGGCGACCAACATGATCTGACCTTGGCAAAAGGGGAGATGAAACTGGTGATGCAAACAAGTCCGGCGTCGGCAAACAGTCGGGCCACCTCAGCGATGCGACGGATGTTCTCCTCGCGGTCCACGGCTGAAAAGCCCAAATTCTTGTTCAGGCCGTGACGAATGTTGTCGCCGTCCAGGGAGTAGCAAGGGATGGCGTGCGATACCAGGAACTCTTCCAGGGCAAAACTGATGGTCGTTTTTCCGGCCCCAGACAAACCTGGGAGGAGGAAGCTGGAATGTCAAATAATGGATCCCACAACTTTGGATGTTATGTTTTTCCCTAGATCTTTTTACCATGACGTCACACGTTGGTGCTGGTGTTTTGGTGACTCGTTTTGGGCACCAGAACCCTAAATGCCCTACTCATGAAAATTAGAGTAGCTAATTCTGTAAAAAAACAAAAATTTCAATCTTGACTTAATATTTATTTCTACATTCTTGCAGTTGATTAACCTACAACTAGTATGCAAATCATCTCTTGACCCACCTCACCTCCTGACATCTGTATTTTTGCCTGTTTTACTGCTGCTTCTCTAATTGCTCTCTACCGCCTCTCCTGTTACGTATGGGAAAGTGCGGGCAATTCCAAGTGAGATGGAACGCTGGCTGTTGAACTGGTAAGTAGAATAAAAATGTACACGGTGAAAATTCAGACATTGATTATTGAGAAACTAAATAACTTTTCACTTGATCGGATTAATGGCATGGACGTGCTGTTTTGACGGTGAAATGGATAGCGCCCTCTAGAGCTGACGTTACCTAGCAGGAAGAGGTCCAGAAAGCAAAAACCCTGTCACAGTTTGGCTTTAGCCCCTGATGCTAGCTGGCTAGCTCCCTAGCAGGTAAACGAGCACTATGGGAGCTAGCTAGGGAGCTAGCTAACTAGCACCTGAAAGTAAAAATCCTGCCACAATTTGGCTTTAACTCCTGATGCTAGCTAGCTAGCTAGCTAGCTCCCTCGCAGGTAAGCGAGCACCATGGGAGCAGGCTAGCTAGCTAGCACCTGGGGCTAAAGCTTAATTGTGGCAGGTTTTTTTTTTGCTTTCTGGACTTAGATTTGCTATTTCTGCTAGCAGGCTAGCACTTATGTTTTGCTAAATTACTCAAAGGGTATGTGACGAAACATTTTGTATATACTTCAGGGAAAATGTCTTCCACAAACCAAATGATGGGGGTAAAGCTGGGGTACAACCTTAAACACAACATTGTTTTCATTTCAAGTCAGCGGCAGTCCATCACATTCTGCCACCCAGATAGCTAGCCTATTATTTACAACCGTTAAAAAACAACAACAATATGGTGTGATTTACCTGTGAGCCAGATGGTGCACCCTCTGAACCCTCCTCTGGTGCCCACAACCTGCCCCCTCTTGCTGCGGCTGACATGGTGGGCCTGGTAGACCACATTGGTAGACCTGTTGAGGTTCTGTAACAGAAGACGAGAAAATGCAAAAGTCACCTCAAGTCGTTTACTTCCTGTTTAGGATAGAATTGCGCAATTTGACTGAGGCATTTCATGTAACTTGATAATTTGATAGCATCTAATCCTCAGTGAATTCCCCGCAATGTCATTGACACACAGGCAGGCAACGTTGACGCCAAAAAAGACTACGCAAACTACCGTGTCCTGGTCCACCTTCTTTGCATTGTCATAATTCTGTTGACATAACATGTGGCTTTACATTGATTGATGGACGCCGTTTGTCTCATGAGGTATCTTTGGTTTGTCCAACGCACACAGTCGGGTTGAACATACAGTAGCAGAGACATTAAAATATAACAGCGCAGATCACATAAAATGAAACAATGTGTGATGAATATGTAGCTTGACTTTAATGTATGTCAATATCGAAGATTTTTTAGAATTGATTAATCAAATTCGTTGACATTTTTTTTTTATCAAAATGCTTGTCGGTTAAGTTTGAAATTTCTACTTGACTTTATAATGCAGGTGAGGAACTTTTTTTTTTATATTTTACCTCCTAAAAGGCTCGTTATAAATGTGCAAACAAAAACATGACTTAACAATTGAACAAATATTGAGAAATTGGGGGTTGGCTGTTCTGGGACGTCTTTGAAAAGCTCATCTGATTAATTTCATTATTTGAGTTATCCCCAGGCACTCCCTAAAGTTTGGCCTTGGAGTTGCTGACTTGGCTGTTGCATCATTTCTTCTTCTTTTTTTTTTTTCAAGAGAACGGATTTGACTCAAATGTGTCATTCTCAAGACATGATGCAAAGTTTTTTTCCCCTCCCCAATACGTACAGAAAACAACCAATCAAAGTCTTAAACGTCAGCTAATTCGAACCGCATCGCTCTGACTCATGTCATATCTTCCACTCTTGGACATCCAGTCACAATTTCATCATAGTCAAATTGATACTTTGCTTTTTTCGTTCTCCCTGCACTCGTGGATCGGGCCCATCCCAATGTTGTAATATTCTAAACCTTTTTTTTTCCACTCTGCAACAGCTTTGAAAAATGTTTTTTTTTTTTTTTTCTCCCCCAGTTGAGATGACAGAGTGGGTCAAAGTAGCACGCTCGGGTCCCAAGTGCCCACACGGACCGAGCAGGATATTTTCTGAAAGGAGCTGTATTGACTTGCTGAGGGGAGGTGGTGAGTGTGAGAGGCATGGAAGGAATGGTGGTGGTGGAGGTGGGTCGACAAGACTGTACAATGTGCCCAGTGTGCTGCCTGCAAGGCCACAGATGATGTGGCGGCAATCGGGTCCACACGTCGCCTTCTTGTATCCACTCTCAACCAATCCTAACCTCCGCCTCCCCTGGATTCTGTAAATGTGCACTAGTGTACGGAACGCTTGACTGTGACAAAAACATTTTGTCATTTTGGAGACAGTGCATTCGATTTACAGGCGGGCCTCAGTTTACGAGGGTCCCAGCATACAATGTTTGGAAATTCGATTCAATTCAAAATTTTCTATTTTATTCTTTAAAAAAAAAGAAAAAGAAATGAAAGGGGACAGAAAGAAGTCAAACTTATGATCTGCTCCTAATCAACACAGAAAAATAATCAACACGAAATAAATGACAGCAAGCAGTCAAGACGCTTTCAATGTAACAATTAAACAAAAATAGTTCAACGGCATGACCTTGTGCGATATATATTTTTCCAGTAATTGTGATTTTATACATTTTTTGAAAATACAAATTGATGGGAGATGATCTCCACAAACTGACACCTTGAGTTGAAATACATCGTTCTTTTTGTTTTGTTCTGTATTTGGGTTTGGGAAAAATGATCGGTTCCTCTTAATTTGTACTCACTTTCCTTTTTTTGGGGGGATTTGCATGTTAATTGCTAAAAGTTCATGATGGGCTTTATCCATTATTTTAAGGAGATTAAACTCCATCTATTTATTCAATTTTAAAGTTTTTCGTTGTATAAATATTGGATTAGTGTGATCATTGTATCCACATCTGAAAACGACACGGATAGCACGTTTCTGTAAAAGTAAGAATCCAACTAAAATGAGCTAAAACACAGGTTATGGGTATTAATCAGAATATTTGTATTCATGACTTTTTCTACTACGTATGTTATTCAAAAAATCAACTAAATACAATTTAAACACAATTTGCTGATTTTTGGATACAAAAACTAAGATAAATTTTACTTTATTTCTATATAAAAAGAGAAAAGACTTGTATAGATGACATTTAATATTTCTTTACACCTTTAAAATCTTTAAACACGATTGATTTAAATTTTTCTCATAATCGTAAATTGGCATGTCTGCTTTGACTTGTGTTGTTTTCATTTGAAATAAAAATCCAGCTAGCTGTCAAATTAATTACAGCTGCTCGTCTTTGGTGATATCTTCCACCGTGTTCCACGAAACTGTCAGGAGCAGCATCTGATGCCCGAGTGTGTTCAACAGTGGCCTCTTTCTAATCCCATTTTATGAATAGGGCATATTGACATGAATTCATGGCAGCAACAACTAGCCCATTCAGAGTCCACATAGGCGCTCAACATCACACCTGATAGTACAGAGGATGACAGTGTTCAATAAAAATATGACTTTAATGTACTTAGATCAAATTAAATGACACTGTCTTTAGTTGTGGTTTACTTACTCGTCACATAGGTGCACTTGGCAAATGTAATGAGAGCAAAAAAAACATATTTAGCTTTAATGGTTCAACTGTGATTTAATAATATGCTCATATTGTTGTTGCGTTATCTTTATTACGCTGCATCAAACGTGTTGACGTTTCTCATCGTCAACTATAACCACAATAATGAATATACTGCTATATTAATACAGCAATGGAGTCATCATCATAACGCTCTAATACTGGATCTCGTTTGCAGGTGTACCTAATGAAGTGTCCGGTGGGTAATAAACTTTGAACAAAGTTATACCACTTTAAAGTCAAGTCGACGTGCTTTTTTTTTCTTTTTTCTTTTTAAACCTCCTCCGCGAATTGGATGACAACTTTCCGGGTGACTCGCTCTGTCTCTTACCGTACGAGGCTTCTTCACTCCGGACATTTCTGACGAGGGCGACGCCGCCGATGGGCTGCTGGACACCGGGCTCGCTGCGCTTGGCTCACGGGGTCTGGGATGGTGCTGCAGTCGGTCGTCGTGAACTTTTTTTTTTTTTTTTTGGGCTCCGGTCACCAAAGGCGACGAAGGGGGCTTTAAAAAGGGCCTCCAAGACACGTAGCATTCCGCTGGCTGGCCCAGCCTCCAGCCTGCCTTCCTCCTCCTCCTCTTCCTCCTCCCGCATCCACGCATAATTTAGCCCAAGTTAGTTGGCCAATGCCAGCGCGTAACGACACGACTGGGCCGGCGAAACCCCCTTGAACCCGGCAGAATCCCAGCCGGGCACTACAATGTTGGGGAAGAACATTTTTTAAACGCCTCTTTCGGTACTCAAGATGGTTTAACGTCTCATCGCGGAACTTTAACTCGCTCCCGAGCGAGTATTTTAGAAAGAGCTTTTTTTTTTTGTAGTTTGCCGCCACGGGCAATAACATTTACTTCCATGCTTGCTTGGTTAGCTTTATTATTAGCATCTATATCTAGCTAACTTTGGAGTCTCAGTGGTTATCTTCTCAAAAGCCACTTGTTAAATAAATCTGCCTCAGTCTTAAATATTTTGTGTGTGCATTTTATTAACTTTTCCAGTCTTGTGTTATTATCTTTAGATAGTGATTCCAGTGATTTACTGTAGCAATATGTCTACATTTTATTGGATTTTCTACTTTTGTGCCCATCAGAAAATCTCAAAACATTTTATTGGTCGATCTAACACTGTCTTTTATTTACATATAAATCAAAATGAATACTATGTACACTTTGACTGGTTCTCATTAACTAGTGCTTTGCTGCTCACTTTCTCTCATCACACATTTGAGCTTATATGTTGTTGACATGTGAAGTACTGTATCATCTCCACGGTTGTCTTCTAAGCACCCAGATCATTTTGTATCGGTTCATTTTATATCATAAAACACTAATACTCAATTCAAATAAACCCTAGCACACGTTATACAGTATATACTTCCAATTTAGTGTTGTGGAATGTCTCAGTTCCAACTGGCCATTTTATAAATATCGAACAATTCATCAAAAAATATGCTTCAGGCTGTTGGATGCCATTACCAATTAAAATTTACAGTTAAAACTAAACATAATTTACAGTTAAAACTAAACATAATTTACAGTTAAAACTAAACATAGTTAAAACTAAACGTAGTAGATTTATTACACATTATACATTTAAAACAACCACACCTTCCATTGCCTTAGGAAAGTCTGGTTAGCTTAATGATTACAATACAAAACACCCATGACATGCTAGTAGTTAGCATCGATAGTTGTTGTTTTACAGGCATACATGAACACAAACAGTGGAGTGACATGAGCTAATACAACAATACTCACAGGCATCTATTCTTTATCCACTCTGAAAAAAATGATTAATATTACAGTATCTTATTCTTCATTTTTGTCTGTGTGACTATAGTGTTATACTGCCTTCCAGTGGCAGCGGCAGGCACAGCAGGAGCAGCACAATGAATTGTTTGCAGCATTAAATCATGATACACAAATTATTCACATAATACATAGCCTACCTTCACATTCTATTTATTTATGTCACTACTGTATGTTTTTATCAAGTACATGACAGAGTGATATAGAATGAATTAAACTCATATCTCAAGGCACAATTGCATAGGTAGAGGTAATAAGATTTGCCCACTTGGGATGTATATAATGTGATTCCTATTACTGTTCAGTTATTTTATACATATATTTTTAAATGACAACTTATTTCAAAAACATTTGTGTTGACACACTTGTTACTTTCCTTTTTTATTTCCATACATGTTGCTATCTTTTTTTTTTTTTAAATTTTTAAGAGGTTTTAGCATCTACAAGGCCTCCTTAATTGAAAATTGATTAGGCCTACTGAACAGTTCACACTCCGTCTCAAAGTCACAGCCTTGGATCAGTTCCTTGTAGTGTTCCTTGACGTCTTTATACAGAGGCATGGATGCTTGCTGACTCTCAGTCAAACCAGGAAAGCTCGCTGGTTTCTCATTGATGAGCGGCTGCAACCTCAAGCCTCCTTCCCCGCAGTCGTACAACGCTAGCAGCAGGTTAGCCGTGTACGGTAGCACAAAGCTGGGGCGGAAAGAGCGTTGCTGTTGCGAGGCGTAGTTTGACGACGTCAGGGGTTCGTTGTCCTTGAAGAAGCCCAGGAGGGTGTACAGCGGAAGGAGGGTCTCTCCGTGGCCAACTTGGATCGTCACTGCTTCGGACACCTGCTGACCCAACCTAAATTGTTTGACAGACGTTACATTTGTAAAATCGAGGCATCACTGTACAGTGAAGAGACTTGCGTCGACTTTGACATTTTACTTACTTGATTTCGCTAGCCGCTTTGTCCAGACGACTAAAGACATCATGGAAAAGAATACAGCTGGACTTTCTGTTAATATCATGACCGTAGCTTCTCTTCCAGAATTGCCTCAAGTCATTGGCATACTCCACTATCTGTTGACCCCAAAAAATATGTAAGGCAAGGTGGTCTTCAACGTCAAGTCTTCTACTACGCTAGGTTAACGTTTCAGGCTACCTGAGATGGAGGTCAGCTCGGAAACAAAACGTCTTTTGTGATGTGAATAATGGCGGCCTGTTTGTAAAGGACTAACCACTGTGACAAAGCTGATAATGAAATGCATTGTGGGTTTAGTGGGCCAATGACTTAACCGTGTACAGTCAAACGCTCATTAGTCGTACAACTCTAAACTCACAAATGACTGCCACTTCGTCTAGCATCATTTTGACAGGTTTGAGCAGTGAAAATACAGCATACATTCTTAAAGTCTATGGTGCCTGGAAAATTACTGTATTTCACCGGGTCCTTCAACAAACACATCACGACGAGATGCGTTAGCCGCTAGCTAGCTTTCATGCGAATAGCTTTCTCAGACTCCTTTTGTCCAGTGGATGGGACAGACACCGAGCTATTTAGTAAATTGTGACATCCAGGGAAGATGACTTTTCAGAATGTAGACATATCTAGCTAGCTAGCTAGCTAGCTAACTGCACACTGTAGTGGTAAAAATGAAGAGTAGAGGTAACTTGGAATCGTGCAAACAATGCTGTAAGCAGCCCCTGGCAGATGCCCAAGTGTGTCACTGGGTCGCATTTTAGCCATGACCAAAAAAACAGGAAAACTGAAATATGGAACTGACACCATAGGGATAAAGGTTGGAGTCACATCATAGCACAATTTGAGTACTGCATACAGTAGTTCTCACGCTTTCCACATTTTCAGCAATTATCTTCAGTTCAAACATGTATAATGCAATTAGAAACACATATCTGAATTATTATTACAGGGTCTTTAAAAGGCTGTAAGAATATATGTCGACAGATGGCTAAGTCATTGCTTGGACATGTAATAAATGTTTCCAGTTTGGCCCTGGACTACATTATTTATTTACGTTAGTTCCTAGGGAAAATTTGTGTTGTATTACAGGACTCCAACCTCTAAAATGGTGCAACTGTAAAGTAATCACAAGGTCACCTTATCAACACTTTCTTGTTTCTTGCCCAAATTTCAACATTTTTGCTCTATCTGAGAGTACTGGAGACCGATAGTGACATGATGACATAGTGTTTTAGCTGCTTATCTGTTTCCTTGCAGACTTGCCGAAAATCTCTTTTGCAAAGTTGCACTTTGGAATAGCAAATAAGTACTCTGATTTTTGATTGACTTTGTGTTGTTATAAGACCGCCATGTCGTGAAACCTAAAATGGTGGCCCCCGTACCTTAGCGTCAACCTCATCCAGGCTCTGACACCAAGGAGAGTTAACACTCTTGATGGCCAACTCGTAAGCACATAAGTTCATTGCAGCGTCAGCCATGTCTGTGGAGAAATGAGAAGAAAAAAAAAACATTGTGTGAACTAACTTAATTGGTTTGTAAAAATTCAAACGCCCTGGCTTGAGGTTTGATACATTATCCCCTTATGGCCTGTGGCACAAATTGTTCTTTTCATGAGTACTAAAAATCTCTCCAAAGGAAGTGATCTGTTGTGTAAAAAGAGCTCAGTGTGCATACTTCTAAGACATTGTGATCACTGTTTTGAATAGAAACGTCAGAGTCTAAGAACTTCGAACATCTTCTAAAATGTAATCAAACGGTTAGGGTTTGTTTTGTATGGGATTTTTAAAAAATTTTTTTTATAGGTTTTAGGTGAACTAATGAATGCACGCACATACACGTATTCACCCACATACAAAAAAAATAAAAATACAAAAAAAAAAAAATGTAATCAAACCACTGACCGGCTGTGATGTTCTTGTAGGTGACTCCTAGTTGGTTCGCTATCTTCTCACGGACCCCTCTCATCTCTGGTCCCTCTTTGAACTTGTCCACCTCCGTCAGGGCTAAGGGGTTCCTGACAACGTCTTCCAAAAACTTGGTGCAGTAGACAAAATACTTCATGAGTGCGTCGTTCACCTCGTAGTCAAATGTCTGATCTGGTTTGGTTACAGGGAAGCGAGCGGTTACTGCGTTAGCATAAACTTGCTGGTCATAGCATCAGAAGGGATCAATGAAAGAGTTGATCACAATTCACATAAAAAAAAAAAAAAAGCTGATGAAAGTATTGTTAAAAGCTGTGCAACCTCTAAATTGGAATGCCTATTTCTTTTGGGAAAAAATGTTTGAATCACTATTATGCAAGATGTCAAAAGGTCAACCCTGGCTGTGTGTTTTTTGCACTTTTTCTTTGACTTTTTTGTGACATTCATTCCAAAAGGATTACTGGATAATTGATTATTTATTTATTTTTTTACCATGCGGGTGCTCACTTGCTATTAATGTTCCGGTTAGTTTTCTTGTTTTTTATGATTTACAGTTGAAACATACGATTATTTTTTACACTTGTGTGTCTGAGAATGTTGTATGCATAGCAGGCTAGCTAACTGCACACTGTAGACATAGCTTTTTCTTTTTTTCCCCCTGTTTTTATATTTAAATTGCTTGCGACCATTTCGAGTTTCTTTATATATTTGTACGATATTTTCGGTTCCATGAATTTATGACAAAGCTCCATTCCTATGGCGATAATAAACCTAAATGTATGCATAAATCGGAAGGCGTAGTCTCATAGATGTAGTAAGTCATTATTTAAGTCAATATTTGTATGAAAACACTTCTAGGCCATACATTTGTAGTAATCAAATAAAAAATATAAGCATGTCAGTTCTCTTAATTTGGAATTTTCCACCCTTTTTTTGCAAGAAATAAAGCCGAGTTGAGTACCTTGAATGTCCCACAGCTCTGTCAGTCCCGCCATGAAGGACAAAGTGCTGTTGATGCACCTGTGCTTGGAGCTGCTTATAAACTTCACAAATCCTCCTCGAAGGTTCTCCTCAGTAAGCAGCGTTGGGAAGAGCTTGGACAGCCTGACCGCCAGATGTTTGTTATCATCCACGCCTTTCCCGACTAACCGACCGTCCGTGTCCTCGGGATACCACATCTTCCACTGGGTCTGGATCTCACATACCCAGCTCTCTTTTCCGGGTGTGGCATTTTTTACCGCTTGGTACAACTTTTGCATGTGCTTAAAAATTTCCCTCGTCGGGTATCTCGTGCCGTGTCTTATAATAGCGGTCAGATGAATGGGACGGCATTGTGGAGACGGAGGCCGCAGGATGGATGTGTTGACAGCCAGGATGTCCTCTAAAAGATAGGGGTTCACTTCCTCATACCGTCCTTTTGTGCCAAAGTATTTGGCGATCCTTGGTATACTTGGCCTGGCTTTGTTGAGAAAACAGCTGGAATAGCCAAGAGTGCCTAACAAGTAAACAATGAGGATCCTCCAAATGTTGATTTGCATGATTCGGCCTCGTTCAAAAACAGCGCTGTCCTGTTCAAGAGTTTGTTTAAAAAGACAAAAAAAAAGAGGAGGTTACCCTGAAGAGTTGCGCAATATCCTGATATGAACTTTGGATACCTTATAGGTCACGCCCTAGTAACAGAGGCTTTATCTGTGGTGCAAGTACTCTGTCATGTGACCATGTGGTCCAGTGGTCACGTCAAAATGTTTAATCTGAAAAAAAAAAAAATGGATTTCAAGTTATCATATGAAATATTCAAAATGTGGTCACCAAGATCAGGTGACTGTGACAGTATGCAAATATGACCCCAATGGCCTTGTTTATCCTTCTAAATGTTTTTTTTTATTGTACATTTAGAAAAGATGTAAAATTTGTGATAAGTCGTGAGTTAACTAGTAAAGTCATGCGATTAATTACAATTAAAAAAAATGCCTGACGTGATTAAAAAAAAGATTATTAAAAATTAGGGGCGTCAGTCAATTAAAATTTGTAATCATAATTAATCACATGACTTTACTAGTTAACTCACGATTAATCACAAATTTGTTCTGTTCTCATCTGTTCTAAATGTACAATAAAAAAAATCTAGGTTTTCATTCTCTTGTGAACAAAAATGGAAAAAAAAATAAACTAATAGAAATAGTTCAAATTAATTTATGGCAGTGAATGAGTTAAAAAAAACTCCACAAAATTTCTGCTACATAATGTACATTTTTGTTGTTTTCTTCAAGCTCTATAGGTTCATTTTTTTGGGTCAACTCTTGTGACACCAATGTAAAGTACATTTTTGGCCAACAGATGGCTGCAAGAATCCTCAAAGCTGACAACTACAGCTCTGCATTCCCTGCGTGGTTCGCACTATTGCTGTGTTCACTTGCGTCATACGGGATCCGAATTTTGAGTATTCCTGTGCCGAATGCCTCGTGGCGCTGTCAATTTTATCAAAACAAACACTAATCTCTATTAAAGTTATCATTTAAGAAGCCCCGTGTGTTTAAAACACCTGAAATAGCAGGGAATACCATGTTATTCACTGAGGAGCGGAGTGGGTTTAAAAAAATACACACTCTCTGAGATCACGCGAATGCAGCACGTGTGACGACACGTTAAGGACTCCCTACTTCTTCTCCGTACTGTTGTTAAGCGCCTACTCAGGAGTACTAACCTACGCCAGCCCAGTCGGGTTTAACGGTGTGACGGGCAGCGTTATCAGTGGTCAACGCGACACCTTGAAGAGGACTACTTCAAATGTGAAACGGTAAGGTAATGACACGTTTATTATGTAGAATTACGACGTTTTTAAACGTCGAAACCAGTTTTGAGGAAATTGTCTCACCCATGTGTGGTCTCGTCGGTGGGTCAATAGCGAGCCAATGTGGCTCCGGTGTAATTGTTCCCCTCCACACAAACTATTTGGCAAATCTGCGCCGCTGTCTTAAATGTGTCATCCACGCGTTCGCTCCCGGGGACTGTCCAAATGCGGCTAACTAATAATGTTGCTCCCCGGCCTAGTGAAGTAACCTAACATTTTTGTACTCACTTGGCGCCGCGTACGGACGATGTCGCCGATTTCGAGTGACCCTTGTGCCGTATTCCGTTTTGTTGTTCAACCGTGGAAATACTTCGCCAGTGAGTGTTTTAAATGGTAGTTTAGCACTTTCGCTAATGTAGTCTGGTGTGGGTTCGAGCCAGCTAACGGTTCCGAGGCGAGTGTCTCGTGTGTTTTTTGGCTAACTCAGCGAGCTAGCTAAAATAGCCAAGCTTTTGCTAATCTATTTTAGGGTTTCTAAGCTCTTAAACCCAACGACACATCATCACCGTCTGCTCCAAACCCTTGCCGTGTGTCTTTTTTAGCGTGTTTAAATTAACCTACCGTGTGGACGAATGCCTATTGTCACAGGTGTGTCGGCTAACGTTTCGCGAGAATCAGCCACACCGAGCCTCGCCTTTTGGTAAATATTAACACCAAAGAGTAATACTAATAGTAACACCAAGACCTCTTTTCACTGTGGTAGGGGTTTGTCCAGTACTAGTAATGGTGGAACAGGGCGGGATCAACGGAACGTTTCCTCCCCATTGACTTGTATTGCTAGGTTCCATCCAATGTTGGACGATTATTATGGGTCAAACGTGATTCGCAATTGACTGACAATATGTAGGTATGCGTATTGCATTCACCAGGGGGGAAATCCTGGCGCTCAGTTTTTCGGATAAAAAAAAAAAAAGACCCCGTCCCTACCATGTTTTTCTAAAAAAAAAAACATGTTTTTCTGACTTTTTTTGGGGGGTTGTTTTTGTGTGATTATTATTATTTTAAATGTTCTGTTTTCCCGATTTTTTTCTGTTATTAAAATATTCTGAAAAACAGTTAAAGAAATATTCTAAAAACAAGAGATAAAAAAAAATGCTTAGAAAAGCTGAAAAAATATTGAGAAAAACGGCAAATATGACCCCAATGGCCTTGTTTATCCTTCTAAATGGTAACCAGTTTAAAGTTGATGTGGGTGCCGTATCGCAACATTTATTTTGCGGCATATGCGTACAGTTCAGAATGCAAAGCATATCTTGGTCGATGTGCTAGATAGGACTGACCTGACTGGTTCCATTTCGTCGTGCAGCAAGATAAAAAAAATAAAATAAACGCTAACTCAGGATAGTTGATGACGGATGGTGCATCACGGCTCTGTTAGTTTATTTTCTTTTGTTTTTATTACATTTTGTGTAGGGAAATCCTGTGTGGTCCTTTTTCCCACTCTGTAAAATCATCTGTTATGCTAACGGCATATGGGATACAATCACATTAAACTACTGTTATTCGAATAGTCCAAATGTACATTAATTTGTTTTTTTATTACACAGTGTGAGGCTAAATTAGATTATAATTTCAAATTGTCATTAGCTTCAATATCTTTTATATGGATTTCATTTTATATATATATATATATATATATATAAACTCCACAAAATTTTCTTTTCAAATTAGAATCCATAGAATCCCACTCTCTACGTTAGATTTTTTTAATAACTACAAATTCTTAGCAACAACCTATATGCTCCGATGGTTATGGTTAGAGCTAGGCTAGTAATGCCGATAACAGTCTGAGGGTTATGGTTAGGCTAGGAATGCAGATAGCACACTATCTTCGGTGGCAAAACAAAATGTAAACTTTGTGAAAAGACACAGAAAGGGTGAAGCGAGGCGGGAAACGCGCCCAATGCATGACTCGGTCCAGCGATTAACCAGTTGGAGCCATTCATGGCAAAATAGCGCTAGCAGGAGAGTTGGCGGTCACGGCAAAATGTATATCACTCAAAATTCAGAGGAGAAAAAAAAAAAGAGTCAAGAATGAACAATCACTCCAGTTGTTAAAATACTTAGTAAGAAATATATTGGTGAAATTCGGGTAGGAAGCGGCAGAAAATTTGAGCCATCACGGCAGGTTGTAGTCACATTACTAGAGGACTTGGTCAGTGGTGGGCCCAAAAATGTGTGCGACAATCGAGCGGTGTACATCAAAGTTGGTAGTCACAGAAAAATATGTAATACGGATTATTGTGTGGATTTGGCTGATATGTAAGAATTCGCTCACCTGCATTGGCTCGCATATAAACTCAGGTGACGTCCCCATACTAATGAGGTGTGTCACTAAAGATATACAGACGCTCCCCTACTTACGAACATTCGAGTTACGAACAACGGTACATACGAACATGTCTGCGCGTACAGTATGTCGAAAAATGTTCGGAAAGAGATGCTGTAAGTTAGATTTTGTATTGCGCGTAGTGCTTCTTTCCGCCGCTAATACCGACGCTTGGCGCTGTGAGAGCTCATTGGAGGCTCAGCAACGTGTCGAGGGGGAGGAGGAAGAAACGCCGGTCCCCATGAAGGAGGAAATAACTTTTGAAGCCGATTCCAGCGACGACGAAGAATCTCTCATGATATAAAATCCTCCTCTTCCTCCTCCTCCTCCATCATCTCCTTAAGCATCGAGTACATCTTCCAAAAGTAAGTTAAACTTCATTTTATTTATCTTATTATGTACATACTGTGTGTCTCTCGCTCTCTCTCTCTAACATACGTAGTACAGTACAGTACTGTACGTATTCTCTCCATTTTATTAAAAGTTTTTTTCAGTACAAACCAATGCAGGTTACTTGTACAAGCCTTAAACATACTTATATAAACCTTCAATATACTTATATAGGCTTTAAACATAAATCTTAATACAAAATATAGCACTGAAGCAACTTACGAACAAATTCACATAACGAACGATCGTCCGGAACGTAACTCGTTGGTAAGGTGGGGAGCGTCTGTATTTCAAATCCAAGCTATGACTTTCCCCTTCACTCTGGGCAAGACGATGCAAGACAGAGCTCTTGAGCAGTTTCCTTCATTCCGTACATGTGTGCTCAAACAAATGATCAATGATTAAGGGGATTATTTTATTATTTTTTTTGGTGAGAATTGAGGAAGTAACTTTTCTCAGACACACGCTAACAGTGCCCCGCAGTCAGTGTTAAGTTTGGTGGCAAAACGTGGAAGTTGAGTCAAAGGGGTTTATTGTTGCCAGGATGTGTCACTGCCAAAGCAAAGAATATCCGACTGTCCGCAAGCAGGGAAGGCACACCGTTTCCTCCCCTCTCTGGTGGAAACAATGACTTTTCTGTCAGGATGTTTGATGATTCAGCAGCGAGAATACAAATCTTAGCTTGCATCATTGGCAAACAGTCATTGGCATACTTCATCAACGCCCTTTGGCATGGAAGAATATTTTCTGTCTAAAATAATCTGTGTTTTGTTTCCTGATAATGCCCAGTGCTGTGTTTCACGCTCAAATAGTCTCTACATCAGTCAGTACCACGAGTGAGCGAGACGAATCTCTGCTGTAAATTGGCCGATTTGTAAAACAAGATGCCCCAAAAATATACGATTAGTCGACTTAAAGCTTTTAAACTCCGTGTAGAATACTGTTTAGTTGACTTGTCGACTATTCGGTTCGACCCCTCGTGTGTATCTCGCTTTAGAAGAAGTTATGCGACACTATCAGAAAAGTCTCAAATGTATTTTTTTCTCCCCCCTCTATTATGCCTACGGGTCCAGGAAGTGCTGGGGTATGAAATTGGTGTCTCTCCAGATATATCTTCATACTGTTTGGTCCTTGGTCCACCCTTTAACGTCCAAACAAAGTCCCCACATTTTTGGTCTGCCGGCCGAGACTGCGTGACTTCCGCATCATGTTATCAATGTTTGGTTTTACTTTTAGGGATAATGTATCAACGTAGGTTTCGATTCATGGTGGATAAGCGATTGATTAGTTTGGCCCACATCTAAAGTGTGTTTAACGTTGTGTTACTGTGAGCTTGTTTGCCTTTTTATTACCCTTGAATTTGAATGCATTCAAATGCCGTGCCCGGCAATGTTTTCCTTTCTAGGTTGGTTCCACTTGGCTCAACTGTCATAACCGAAAAATATCTTCTAAATTCAGAGGAGAGAGTTGTCGTATTGTATCAACCATAAATTTCTGGTGGTTGGGAAAGTAGACTAGTCAATAAAATATTGCTATTGACTAGAATTTCTGTGGTCAAACATAATTCATCCTGGGAGTCTGTTTGACTTCTGTTTTGTTTGTTTTCATAGAATATAGTTTTGACGGGCCAAGATTGAGAGATTTGCTAAAGTCTTGTGACGGTAGCCCGTCTCTTGTCATGCAAGGTAGGACGATGGTTTTCTGTTCTTTTTTTAAATTGATAGTTTCTGTTCTACTTTTTAATCCAAATACTTGGCAGTTCAGTTTACTTTATTGGATGCTCGTAGATTAGGGAGTTTACAGTGTTGGCTATTTGATATTTTCTTGACAGTGGCGTAAAAGTTAACTTTGAATAGCCTTTGCTTATCTCAGCGGCGACTTCCTCTTCCTTTTGTGGGTTATTGTTTATCTTCTGACTGACAGCTTTAGACACCAAAAAATGGCGGCAAAGTCGAAACCACCCCAAACGGTCACGCACAACTTGTGTGCAAACGCAATTTAAAAAAAAAAATGGCGGTGATGTTACGATTAGTGCGACGTGGCACGTGCTGACATTTTTGCTTTTCACATAGATTGATATCATCTCTAAAGCCGAACTTTTGTACAATATTTTTCTCAAACTGCATTTTTGAATAGCCAATGAAAAAACAAACAGTGCAGACATTTCAGCCTTGACTTGAAAGACGTTGCATGCTTGCATCTTCTCACCTCCGGCACGTTGTTACCAGAAAGACATCAACCACAGCCTCTGTAGAATGCGGTTAACAAGATAGCGTTTGGCCTGTCATTTATCACACTAAATGATCCTACTTAGGATTTGTTGTTAGAGTTTGATAATTTTTTTCCATCATAGCTTTCTTAACACAAACTGGCCTTTTATTTTTTTATTTTGCCGTAATTAGAAACACATGAAGTTTTACTCCCACTCACATGATGTCCTAGTTTCCTGTGGCCTACAACTGCATTTTGGAATTCTAGGTTAGTACTGCTGGCTGGAATCTACTTTTGTGTACTTGCGTGAAAAACACAAGAGCACAATGGAATAATGTCAGTCAACATGGAGACGTGGCTGCCGAGTGGATTTCATGAAAGAAATTGTTAGCAACAAAGCTGTCCTGAGCTGAGGAATCGTCCTGTTCCGACTTGTTGTCGTATGTTTACAGTGTTCTTTCTTCCCTCCTCTGTCACCCCTACATTCCACCGTGTCTCAAATTTCCCCCAGTTTGTTTGATTTGTGCTGAAATATTGCCAGGCCGTAATTACTGTTTGTCCAAGTAGTGTCTCATCGCCGCCTTTCTCGCATTGTCCTACTTTTGAATTTGAACACAATCCAAAATGTGAGTAGATGAAAATCATCCTGGTGTGCTGTTCTTTTTCTCTCCCTCTCCTACAGTTGTCCAACATTGTGCAGCCATCTGTTACATGTTAGCCCAAGAACATCTTGATGTCAGTTGTTTATACTTTTTCCATGCACAAAAAAAAAAACATAGGCACTTTCTAAAATCAGGATTAGACCATTTGTTGGTCCCATCCATAAAATGCCATCAGGTTTCGTTTTATGATCTACTGTAAAATACTTTGGCTTTCCCTTAAGTGCTTTTGGCTTATCAGGCTGAGTTTCACAAACTACAAATGTGATACCTCTACGGTACCTAAACTTGTACATGTATTGCTGTTTTCATCATCATCAACAACAAAAAAAGTATATAAATGGACATTGCGTATGTTAAGCGTGTATCAATGTAAGACATGAAAAGGTAGGCTTTTTCTGATATTCATCATTTGAAAAGCTATCAACATTTTAGTTCCTTGTTACTATTAATAATTCAAGAGTGTAAAGTGTTGATAAGTATAATTGCCTACTTTTAAGCAGCCACACAGTCATTCCCAGTGTAAATACAAAGATGGGCTAAATGCACTCTAATGGCTTCCTGTTGACAACAAGTCCCACAGTGTGGTGTGTGCAGGACATGTAATCGAACCGAGACAATATGCATCTTGTGCTGCTTCCCCAAGGCCATACGGGCCTGACATCCTAATCAGGGGCTTATAAAACCACAGGAGGCTTTTTCATTAGCAGATAGCAACTAGCACCGGTTGCTTCTCTGCTCCCCAGAGGCTTCCGCTGGAGTCGCTGTCTCTAGTCTTTATGGCCTTTTCATTCAAGTTGTTGCTGTCATGGTATGGTTGCTAAGCTCTGGAAGATGACGTGTATTTGCCTATTTCTTAGGGATGATTGGACCCGGGCCTTGTTAGCAAATATTCAAGTTTAGCCTCCCAGTTAGTGCTGGTAGTCATTGTACATAGTAGGGGTGTGCCCCAATAATCTATTCTCAAAAGAATCGCGATTTTCATTTAGTATGAGTCAGGATCAATTTTAAATGTCCAAAAATCAAATTTTATTAAAATTATTTTAACCTGTCTTGCCTTTGTCTGTGTGTGCCTTTTTATTAGGAGCGCTGTTCATATTGTACCCGATTTGGCCACTTAGGGGCACTGTGTTTCCACGTGGTCTAATACACTGTTAAGTTGTAGCCACATTTGAGAGTAAAAGGAAAAAGTCACGATCAAGTTACTCTGATAAAAGTTGTTTTTTTGCAGTGTGGAGCCGTTCTTTTGAGTGATAAGTGCCGCGAGTAGTGCGCTAATTAGCATTAGCAAGTCAGACTGGAGTAGATCATTACAATTCCTTGCACATCTATAGATTGAAGCAAAAATCATTGTCAATCAAATCATTTAGAATCAAAAATCGTTCTTAATCGACTCGCAGCCCCGAAAATCTGAATTGAATAGAATTGTGAGACATTCAAAAATTCCCACCCCTAGTACATAGTGATATGATATCCAGTGACTCCGTTTAGCGCGGGGCTTCAAGACCCAGCCTTGTATTTTGCACCTCCCGCACACTTTAAATACATTTTAAACTCATGATCATTCATTAAAACACACTTTTAAAGTATTCCTTAGCGCCTGTTCTCACTCTCTTGGCATCGACAAATGGGCGACTTGACTATCACAGTTCTCCAAATAAGAAGTCAAGTGTGTTTTGGTTCAAGCAGTTTGTTCGTCACTCACAGTTTACGTTTATTGGAAACATGGGAGGTGGTTAGGTTGCTGCTTTTAATAACAAATGATGTTGCCATGTTGTACTAAACCGCTCATAAATCATGCCCAGACCACTTGTCTGCCCATCGTAAGTTCGCAACATATGCTATGCTGTTGTTTAGAATGGCTACAACCAAATGCTTAAAGATTTTAATCAGGCGGCAGTGATCGCTTATTTTCTTTATTGAGTTTGAGCAGTCATTTGCCCACAAGCATCAATAGAAAGGGCCTCGCGTGGCTAAATATAGCATCCTGGAGAGCACCTTGTCCTCCTTTTAACAGCGGGGTTGGGAGCAATGTTGTCAGCAACATCACATTAGCTACTAAATCTTTGCCCACTTCTGTTGTCACACTTTGTTTAAATGCCATGCTCCAAATACTGTATAAGCAATCAACCTGCTGACTAGAAGTACTAGAAGTAAGATTGCCAATGAATGTGTGGCAATATTTCCATTAGGTAAGGTTTAAAATCAATTGTTTACCAAAACATTCCATCGTCAGTGAATATTAACAGTGATTTGAATTTGATACCTTGTTTGGTTGGTCATATTGTAGGCCACTATATTGACTGTTTGATAACCCATTCCAGAAGGAAAAAATGTCAAAAAAACCTGCAGAATTTCACAGCCCTGAGTGTCCTACATCACAGTATTAAAATTACAGCAGTAAAATGACTTAATATATAAAATATTTAGCTCAATAAGAACATTTTTTCCCCCGATTTTTATTTTTTAAATTTTTACTGAAGCAGGTATAGTTAAAAAAAAAAAAAAAAAAAAAGCATGCATCACATTTCTCACTAATAAGTAACTCAAGCCCAAAGTCATGAAGGGACGTCCAAGTATGAAAATGAACACTATTGTATCTATCTATTTTCTTTTCCTTAGTAGCTTAAAACTGAAATCTCCAAAGTCACTCACACTCACACACACACACACACACACATATTACCAGGTATAGTTGCGATTGTCTGATATTGAACTAGTTGAGTATCTGCGCCAAGTGTAAAGGGATACAGGTGAGAGTCAACATTTATCCCACAAGGTAAATAGCCTGTAACAGGATACCATTCTTTAGAGGGAAAAAATGTTCCAATCACAGATCCACACCCTTTGTACAGTGAATAACAAAACACTCCATTTTAAAGTGGGCTCTCTCTCTCACTCTCTCTCTCTTTTTTTTTTTTTTAACCGTGTTTGCTGTAACTAATTTTCAATACAAACATTCAGAGATTTTTAGGTAAAGAAAAGTAATTATATTTTTTTCCCCCTCCTTGCTGCCCATTGACATAATTTTGCTCTATGTGACATACTAGCATTGAACAATGTTGAAGCATTCTACACTGACGGGACACCATTTAGCTGTCAAATCCAAAAATCCGGTGATTTTTGTCTTTACTGGCTCCCATATCACAACATGCTTTTTTTTTTTTTTTAAGACAGGAAGAGAAACAAAACGGACGGCGACGTGCGATGGGAAACAACTGTTGAGCCCCAAAGTGGGAGCGGCTACAAGCATCGGTGCTGGCTCCGGATCACACGAGCTAGGAGGAGGAGGAGACAAGAGGAAAGGGCGGAAAAAGGCAAGAGAAAAAAAAAAAGCTTTTACAAGTTTGTGACACAGTTGGCGAATCCTTCGAGGCCAATCCCGCCGTTGAGCTGTCGAGAGCAGAAAGGATAAAAGGGGTTGTTTTCAAAACAATGTCACATCGAACATGATCCATACGGGGATGTTTTTGTTCAGTTTTCTGAAGAATTCTCTCATGGGAATTGATTACATTACGTACCACCTAAAATTAAAATACTTAGCTCTTTAAGTACCAGATCCTTTATGCTCTCAGAATTTGCTTGCTTTTTTTTTTTTTTTTTTTACAGGAGAGCTCAGTATTGTTCATTCGATTTGACATCATCATTGCTCTCCTTTTTTTAAAAAAAAAAAAAAACACAAATCAATTTAAAAAATTTTTTAATAAATGTTTTTTTTTATTATTTTTTTTAAAATACATATACATATATATATATATATATATATATATATATATATATATATATATATATATACACATATATATATATATATACACATATATATATATATATATATATATATATATATATATATATATATACATATATATATATATATATACTTTTTTTTTTTGTATGTGCGTGTGTGTGTGTGCGTGCATGCGTGTGTGTATTCATCAGTTCACCTAAAGCCCATTAAAAAAAATCCCATACTAATAATATAATATAATAATAAATTGCCAAATGCAGAAACATCAATGTAAGTTATCACGATGTAGTGGCTCTCGCTAACAGAATTTGCTTGCTAATGTGCGACTACTGCTCTTATCTTAAAAAAAAAAAAACTCGTAAGTATGGTCACTCTTAAGTCGAAAGAACTTTTGTGTGACTTTCTTTTTCTGAACATCGTCTGATTTAGACAGATTACCAAATTTGCAACGCCGTTTTGCTTTCCACTTGCCTGCTTTTCAAAAGCAAAATAATCCCACATTTCAATCAGTCGCTCCGCAGACGCATCAACATAGAAATGGCTCCATCAGTAAATAGATCAAAACCAGGGCACGTCATTACATAGCATATCCAAAGTACAAAATGCGCGAGTAGCAAACCATACTTGGCTGACACAAAGTATCCATAATCCGAGCTCAACGGATTTCTATCAGACAAAACACAAAAGATGCTCAATGTGTGTTTGGACTCTGCCGTATTTTATTTCCATGACACAAAAGACGAGTCTCCTCTCCCCTGCCAAGACCTTTTCAAAGCAGCCCCCAAATGACTTATTTGCTTCCACTCCGGGCTTCATAAAGATGAGCCGCGGATGGCGTGTTTATGTTTGTGTCAGCTTGACGTATTGTCCTCCTGGGTGGGATCTTTTCTGGTCGCGTCACGTGGACTGCCCTGTGATTCCCCCGCCAGCCTTTTTCTCTCTCTCTCTCTCTCTCAACTCGGCCCCGCTGAGTTTTCATAGTGGAAAAATGTAACACATGCAGGGCAAGTGCTCTTTTTGTTTTTGGAGTCGCAGATGTTCGGTAAATACCAGAGCTGGTGTTTGCCTACATTCTTGCCAATTTTTTTTAAAAAAAACTGATGCCACTTTTATTCTGAGCAGTGCATAAATGTAGATTAATTAATTAGTCATCTTTAAATGTTATAATCTCTTGGTGAGAGAAAATAGATAATAAAATACAAAATGACAATACCAAATGAAAGTGAAAGTAGAATTACGGTTGGTTTGCTTTGGTCACTATTATTGTGCTGTGGTGAATCTGGAAAAAGCCAAATCCTAAAGGAAATTGGATGAACCCTTCTAAATGTAGGATTATAAAATAAAGAGCAGGTAAACCTTGTCAAACCATGTTTTCTATCACGTTTCCTTTATCATGTCCAGTCGCCGATAACAATGTGTTGCTCGGTGAGCTCTATTACGACTCAAAGTTCACCTTGTTGTAACTGTTGCGCTTTAAAACGCTGTTTGTTCATGAGCTGTCACCGGTTTAATGCGTTGTGGCCAGAAATATTAATAACGATACAAGAACAGGCTGAAAACCTTCTCTGGACACTCGACCTCAGGTGACTGAAACTGAACGTTGTCAGTGGTGGATGGCTTGCCTTGAGTAAACATACAGTAACTGCATGAACAGTATGAATCGGACTTTCTGGTCAGTAGACACACCACTAGGACAGTGTCATATTTTAGAAATGTTCAATCTACCGTTTTCAGTTTGTGTCAGGGTGGAGCATTTCTTGGTTTTCGGTTCTTTGCAATTGAACGATATTTGATTTGGAGTTCCTTTAATGCGTCTAATTATTATTTTTTTTTAACGCACGATTAATGACCGCCCCTTACTTGGAAAGCCTGCACTGGGGGGAATTCCAGTCGCAACGTAGCAGACACGTCCAAATTTTGCAGTAATTAATTTAATAATAATGCATATATTTGTGTGAGACTGGGGTCAAGTTGTATTTCACAATTTTAAAAATGTGCCGAATTTCACAAGTTACTTCATGTTAATGATTAGATAGCACTGAGCTGTCACCAATGTCTTACAAATGCAACTATGCCATCTAGTGGCAGAAAAATGACACACAAATCAATATCACACTTTTTTTTTTTTTTTTTTTTACAGTTCAGTACATCTTTTTAATTTTAACTCCAATTTTATGAATTATTACGAAATCAATGATTAAAAGATACAGACATATTTTTATTAGATTAACATTTTTTTCTAATTTTATGTTAAGAATATGAAACTTAGAAAAAAATATTTTATTAAACAATTAGAACACATACAAATTTTCAATGAATCATGAGTTAATCATTGAAGTCGTGCGATAAATTACGATTTAAAAAAAATTAATCGCCTGACACCCCTAGTTTTGATGCAATTATATACTCACTTTTTGCACACACAGCGCAAAGCCAAGCAGTTCGGAGCTGATCGGGCAATGGGAACTGTGTTTGCAGGACGGCTTACCTTAAAAGTATCTCCACATGGCTGACGTGGTTCCTTGCTTGGCACTTTTACGAGTATGCGTATTACAGACATCGCTAGTTTTTTTCGAATCCACACATTGACTCGTTCGTGCATGGTGCAGCTCTAGTGAGGTTCTTCTTTAGCTTTTCGGAAGCTTGCAACACGTGGCACCGTCTTGGATAATCGGTACCATGGAGCTGGTCATGCTGCGTTTGTTTTCCATTTGGGCACAAGTGTTTTCATTCCCATTCCTTATTGTTACTGTGAAAGTAAGGTCAAATGTGCCACCTTTTTTTTTTTGGTGTTCAAGTGCTTGTCACTTTTGTGTTCTCGTTAAGATTCTGCAACCAACGAAAAGGAATTCACTTTCACAGTAATGCTTGATGCGACTGCACAAACAGGTTTCAGATTTCTGGACCAAGCCCCCCCCCCCCCCAATCCCCCTCGTTAGGGATTATAGTGCATTTCCTGTGGCCAGTACAGTTTTGAGGTGAGCTTATTTTCTCAGCTCGCGAGCCGTAAGCCGATTCACAGACCAAAGGTCCTCGGCACACCGCTGAGTCATTGACAGCTAATCGCAGATTGGTCTAAGTGCTCTATGTCTCCCGTTCTTTATCTCTGCAAAGTAATGTTCTCCCGCGCGGCCTGCTTCACAGCTGGCTTGTCACACGGCCAGGTCGTTTGTATGCGATCCATATGTTGTTTAGACCTCGCCTCCCTTCGGATATTTAACGACGCATCTGAGTCGCGCACATAGTTTTGTTTTGTTTCTTGGTTGAAGTGTGATGACGGGTGTCGCCTTCCACCTGTCGCTTGTTCACTTATCCAGCCACACAGGTTGTGTTAGGCCGATTCTGGTCATGAGGTACTAACTGATCCCTCAGTGGCCGATGTCTGCTCTGAGCTGAGCTCACGCAGCCTCCACAGGGGTGGGGCTGCCTCAGCGTCGACCTTCCCTTTGATTTATGGGTTCCTCCCTCTCCCCTTACCCGTCCTCTCATTTCCCTCCCGTCTGACCAACCTCCAAATCTACCCCCACGGCCTCTAGCAGAACTGCCCTGTGTCCATCACGGATGTCTGGCCCTGTAAACAAACGCTTGCTATCATGAAAATGCAAACGAATGGATGTCAAGGTTACGTTCATTTCAGTACTCCGTGTAGGCCACATTGTTTTATAATCAGATTTATGATGGGGGGTTTTTGGGAGTTTGGAAATATTTGATGTTTGTTCGTCACATGTTTTCCTGCCTGCCCTGCATTTTTTTTTTTTGTATAGAGGATTATATTATTTTCCCCATAAGAAACAATGGAAATAAAGTGCAATGTATGCATGTGCTACTTTTGTGATGTCATGTCAGTATACAATTCTAAAAATATTAGATGCGGCCTGATGCATATGGCATTGTACATCCCTTGGTTAGTCTAAACAAATGGGGGGAAAAAATGACTTCCATGACGCCATAGCGTCATAATTTCCCCTAAATCTTGCCTCTCAGGGACCTTCGAAAGGAGCTTTTCCGCTGTTCATGTTTTCCACTTCCCATCATAACATCTCTGGCCTGTAGTTAACCTCGCATCAGCTGACAATTGTTATGACTCTTAGACAACATACCCATTGCTGAGCGTATTTGTTTGTTTTCTTCACGGTTACTATATCGACTTAGCCATGTGGATATGCAACAAAAAAAAAAGGACTCAAAGTTTCGGAATGCGCTACATGTAAGGAAAAAAACTGGTGGAATAGCAGTAATACATGAGGCATTGTAGACTTGCATTGTACTCTTGTGGTCAGGAGTTTTCTAAAACTTGAAAAAAAAGTTGCAGATTAAAAGTGGTTGCCTGCCAGTGATCAAAGGAAGAGATTACAAATAAATGTAGTAAAAAGAGGATGGCCAAGGGCTGCTTTTGTTTAAAAGGCTACTTTGCTGTAACCTTGCCAGCAAAATGAAATATCTCGTTATTTGTGAGTTCACAAACTCCGGAGAATACGTCTTGTACCGTTCCAGCTGATACGTTAACAGCTGACCTTTTTTTAGGTCAGACCAATCAGGCGTTGTTTAGGCAGGACGAAACCAATAAGCGCTGTTGGCGGTGGGAAACAAACAAACCTAACCCAGGCGTTTTGTGCATTTTTATCTGGTAAAGATGTTCGTGACCCCCCCATCCCCCCTCCCTAAGACGTTTTCATCCGTTGCCTTGATTGGTCAAAACAAATGTGCAAAGATGGTGCATCGTCCAATCAGCTCAAAGTATTGTACAGCAAGTCCCGCCTTTCCCAAACGGGTCTGCCCAGTCAAGTCCCAGATTGATAATGTCTAATCTAAATGCTATGTGAGACATTGATCAAAATTATTTGCTTCTACAGGTGTGCGGCAAGAAAAATAACCTACAAAGGACTTGTACCCGTTGACCCTGTCAACAAGGGGTCCCTCCGGGTGCCCCACCCCCCACCACCTCCCATTCGATGCTCCATAAACACAATGCACCGGAGCTGGTGTGGACTTAGCACTGCCCTTTAAGACCGCCAAACCTCTCGCGCCCCTTCACCCGCCATTGGAGCAACGCGCCCACCGGCCGAGATGACCAAGGTAGCGGCGTGGTCCGCCGAGGACGTCGCCGACTGGCTGACCAAAGAGGGCATGCCGGAGTACATCGACGCCCTCCGCCGGACAGACGGCGCCGCCTTGCTGCGGCTCAGCCGGGCCGACTTCCACACGCCGCCGCTCCTGCTGGTGTCGTCGGACGGCGGGCAGCAGCTGCTGGAGCGCCTGGAGACGCTGCGCATCGAGACCCACATCGAGGCGCACAAGAACGGCCACGCCAACGGCCACGCCGGCGGGCTGCCCAACGGAACAGTTAAGCCGCAGAGGAACGGCATGTTGCGGACGGCGGAGATGGTGCACATTCCCATCCCTCCGATGGAGAGCTCGCGCACCTCCTTCCCGCCCGAGTGGGGCAAGACGGGCGTGGCGTTCGTCTACGCGGTGGTGTGCTTCGTCACCACCACCATCGTCATATCGGTGGTCCACGAGAGGGTGCCGCCCAAAGAGCACACCCCGCCGCTGCCCGACAAGTTTTTTGACCTGTTCAACAGGAGAGAATGGGCCTTCTCCATCTGCGAGATTAACGGCATGCTGCTGGTGGCGCTTTGGCTCGTACAGTGGGCTGTCCTCAAGCACAGGTACTCATTTTACTATTCCATAGCGGAGAAGGGACAAAGCCATTCATGATCTTTTTAGCTAATAGCGGACAATGTAGATAAAACAACGCAGAGGTAACAGGTCATTTTGCAGGATTCAATCTGTAATTTAGCGCAATGTTTGGTTTTTGATTTCATCATTTAATTTGCGTTTTTTTCTTCTTCTAACCAAATACTTATTTAACAGGTTATTTTTTTGCGGCTTCCGTAGTTTAAAAAAAAAATTTGGATTTGCGTTTTGGCAGCAAGACAATTCTTCCAAGAGGAAACACTTATTTTCATATAGAACATTTATTTCTAATGGCAGTTAATGCAAGCTAACGCTCAGAAGAAGAAAAAACTTTTCCCAGCTTGTTCGGCATCGGGAGAAATCTACCCCTTTTAAACACCCCGAATCCAGACTGAATTTATTCACTCAAACAATTACCATTCCTGTAATAGACAGATTAGATGCCATGCCCCAATTAATCACCTGGTATGCCATCTACTTAAAACAAACACCTCCCTCAAGACGCGTCCCAAAATGGTGTGAGTGACTAATTTTATTTATTTATTTTATTGAACCAGGCAAAACAGATTAAGAACAAATTCTTATTTGAAACTGTGGCCTGAAAAGAGGCAAAACGTCCTGACGGGGAGGAAAAAATGGGGATGAAACAATTAAAATGACAAATAAAAACAAGCAAATAGATAGACTATACAAATTATTTGTATAGTATTTTAATGTTTATCATCTCATTTAATAAATAAGATAATAAACATTACAAGATGGCTCAAAACACACACGTGTGAATCATGTCGAGGAGCGAAGAAACCAATTTTGCTAACCTTGGAAACATCTGCACTTTTCTCGAACCAAGGGCTTTAAAGCAGAGCAGGTATTGTAGTTGTAATGATTTGTGCGATTCATTTCAGGTTGTGGCTAGATCAGCATGAAATGCAGACAGAGCCAGTGCAGAGGATGTTTTAGTTGCCATCCAAAACAATCCGGTTAGCTGTTGTAAGCAGGTGATGAGCTATGCAGCAATTGACACAGGTAGGGTGGAGATAGTCTGAGGAGTGATTTAGAGATTAACATGAAGCAGTGAGTTTTTCGACGCGTACCGGTACTCAAGATGAAGGGCAATTTATAGATGAAGCAGCACTGACCAAACTACTGTGTGGGTGACGTTAAAGTTCCAGTAAGCTCTGACGTGAATGCTCCAGTGTTGTCTGTTTGTATTCTGTGGTGAAATTCAACATATTTTTTTCCAGCCAGTTTGCATCGGAGCTTGCTGCATTTTGCTTTGATCTCCAAGAAATAAAGGCTAAGGGATACAAATAATGTACTATTTTGTGCAAATATTTCATTTAGAAAGATTGTCAAACCACAAATATAAATTGCTAAGGGTGTAGTGATCACAATTTGGAATGAACCTTGGTTTTAAGGTCATGGTTTGTTTCAGTAAAGGAACCTATTGGAAGAAACGGTTCCTATTTTTGAAATTTTAAAATGTCACGTCAGCTTAGTTTGGCAACTAGCTGTGAGGTCTGTTAGCGCAGCAGCTGAGCTGCACTGTGTTTGTTGTACGGAACAGATGTGTGGCTGGAATGTGAGGCAGTTCCATTTCTTGTCCCTCACCTATTATAGAATATGATTGACCCGGCATTTGATTCTTGCCATTTTTAAAGGATGAGCTTTGGCAAACTTTCACCGGTTATATAAAAGTCTGACCCATGGACCTTTGGTTTAACACTTACCATATATAGCAGGGATGTAACGATAACGGTAATATCGTGATATTGCGATATTAAAACGGCCACTATATACGTCATTGTCATGTCACAATATTAAAAGCAGCACATCTGTTAGTCGGGTTGATTTCCATTTGTGCAGTTCTAGCACCCTCTGGTGGCTATTTTTAAAAAACATTTTTATCTTTTTTTTTTTTTTTTTTAGTGCAGCTTAATTTTCACAAGGAATGTTTTGGCCCTTTTATGTTTAAAATCCACGCTAATAGTCAGTTGAAGGGGAACGTAATATGCTTGTGAACAGAGTCAATATGTGTGCCTCAATATGTATTTATATATTTTAATAGTTAATTAATAGTTTTATATATTTTCATTGCTATAATGTACAAACGTGTGTGTTTTTTTTTATTTTTAGAATGAGCTTCTTTTATTTATTTTTTAACAATATTGTGACCTTTTTTGTATCGCCAACCTCCCCACAATATCGTGATAATTATCGCATGGTGATGTTTGGATATTGTTACATCCCTAATATGTAGCAGCGATTCTCATCATTGAATTAAAAAAAAAAAAACACTGAAATGAATGTTCAAATTAAGCATAAACTCCTATATTAAAATCCAGTACTGTGCGTTTATGTAAAATTCAGTGGCATTTAAATTCAACCCATTTGCATATAATTTTTTGGGGGATGTAAATGGCCGCCGTACCCGTGAGAAGCCTTTCGTTTTCCCACTCTTAAGCGCAGTGTTAATGTTTAAATGAATCAAAATGTTATACTGTAGTGGATTACAAAAAACACACACATTTTTTAGGAACTCGACATCTGCCTTGTTTTTTTACGAAGCCCACTACTATCATTATGTTAATTGCATAGCTAAGAATTTCTATAGGTACGACTTGTTTTGAAATGCTTGAGAACCACTGCTATATGCCATTTTATTTTAATATCTATTTTAACAAAACAACTATTGTTTTGTTTTGTTTTTCCCAGATCAATCATAGGCCGGCGCTTCTTTTTCATTGTGGGTACACTGTATTTGTATCGGTGCATCACCATGTACATCACCACTCTGCCTGTCCCCGGGATGCACTTCAAATGCTCGCCGAAGGTACGATTACACACTAACTACATCCTTAATTGACCTTACGGGATTAATAAAGCCTCGCCGTCTGTCTGTAAAATCATGCCCGAATATCTGTTGCTACGATTAAGTGCGCGCGCACCTGCGCTGCTTTCAGCTTCTCGGCGACTGGGAAGCGCAGATGAGGAGAGTGATGAAGATGATTGCCGGCGGGGGCCTCTCCATCACGGGCGCCCACACCATGTGCGGAGATTACCTGTACAGCGGCCACACGGTCATGCTAACGCTAACATACCTCTTCATCAAGGAGTGTAAGTCAAGATGCTCGAGCTTAAAAATGGTCAATGGTGAAATTCAAATGGGTGACTGAAAGTCAAAAAAAGAAACACTTCTCTAAAGTGAGTCATAAACGGAGCCGCACAGGAAACTGACTGCACGTATTTGAGTAACTGCGAACATGCCACATGTTAGTTTCATATCAAGGCTGCGCTGTTGCGCAACGCTGTTGGCACTCTTTGATTTGGAACGCTCGTCTCAGCAGGCATTTTGAGAGCAACAAGGTCGACTTGAGCAAGTTTTTATGAGCTGATATTTTTGTTATCTTCCTGGCCAGTTGAGGGAGATTTCCTGACTGATGCGATAGTGACCTCTGGTGGCGAAAATAAGTACGGGATCTTTTCATGCTATCTTGGCTTTTTAAAATTGTTCTGGAACCAAACTAATTTTAACTATTTTTTTCCAGTGAAATATAATTTAAAAAACACATTTTTAAAATATATATTTTTTAACTTTTAAAAGTTGAAAGAAAAAACTGGCTTTATAAAGTGTCATTTCTGTTGGCGTAAGAGCATCTCTGTGCGAGTTGTGGGTACAAAAGCAACTTTGCCTACCATAGCTGATTATTTCACAAGTGGAGAATTATTTTTGGCGGTTTGTTTTTAGTTATGAGGGGCGGAAAAGTGCAGAACAGCTCATTCAGACACTTTCAAAAATAGGGAGCTAATAAAAGTTTGAATTTCACACTTCATGGTTGGCCTACAAATTTGTTAACAACATGTTTGCTGTGCAGATTCCCCCAGACGGTTCTGGTGGTACCACTGGTTCTGCTGGACCTTGAGCGCCGTGGGAGTCTTCTGCATCCTGCTGGCGCACGACCACTACACTGTGGATGTGGTGGTGGCCTACTTTATCACTACACGCCTCTTTTGGTGGTACCACACGATGGCCAACCAGCAGGTACTCGGCGGGATTTCTCGTCCCATTTCTGAAAAAAAATTGTCATGAGGCAATATTATGCTTGCTTCTACCTTAAAGTGGAAGTCAACCTTTAACTCATTCACTGCCATTCACGGCTATAAACGCCAAAAATTAATTTTAACTATTTCTATTAGTTTAACATTTTTTTCCACTTTTGTTAACAAGAGTATGAATACCTAGACATTTTTTTTAAATATATTTTTTTATTTTTTAAGAAAAGGTTATTCAAAATTAGGCGCATCAGGTGATTAAAATTTGTAATTGTAATTAATCGCATGACTTCAATAGTTAACTCCCGATTAATCACAAATTTTATATCGTTCTAAATGTACAATAATTTTCTTTTATGTTTTCATACTCTTGTTATCAAAGTTTTTTGTTTTTTTTTAACTAATAGAAATAGTTCTAATGATTTTTTTACGTCTATAGCCGTCAATGGCAGTGAATGAGTTAATGTTATAGGTGACCTCACCAGTTCCATCTTATCCATCTCAGGGGGCGGCCATTCTGCCACTTGCTGTCGACTGAAGATGACATCATTGGTGCTCAGGCAACGACCAATCACAGCTCACCTGTTTTCTGAAGCTGAGCTGTGATTGGTTGTCACCTGAGACCTGAGCACCAACGATGTCCTTCTTCAGGCGACAGCAAGTGGCAAAATGGCCGCCCCTTGAGATGGATAAAAATGGCTGGATTTTTCTGCTTAACTCATATTCCACTAATGCAATATTAACCAGAATACCATATTATTGTAAAAAAATTTTTTAATACAAATCTTAACCTGTACCTGTCCACTAACTTGCAACATGTCTTGCGTGTTTCGTGGTGGCCAGTCGTTGAAAGAGACGTCGCAGAGTAACCCTTTCTCGCGGGTGTGGTGGTACCGGCCCTTCCAGTACTTGGAGGAGAACGTCTGCGGCATCGTGCCCCGCTCCTACCAGCTGCCGCCGTGGGTGCGAACCGTGCAGTGGAACCGTGGCGTCATGTACAGCCGGCTGGACGTCCAGTGACGCTTGACGGCAGACAGGACTGTCAATTCCAAAAGTGCTGTTTTCTTTTTTTGTTTTGTTTTTTGAAAAGGAAGAAGGCACTGTTTTGATGTAGCGCTGTCCTATCCCGCCTTCTAAAAGCAGGTGATCCCTTTATCTCTCATTTCCTTTCCTTTGTTTGTATTTTTGTTCTCTGTCTTTGCAGGTAGTATCTAATATTTCTTTATTTGTATCGGTATATCGTTCTCTTTGTGTGTCATTTTAGAGTTTTAAGCATCTAAAAAAAAAAATAGCCTCCTTCATCTTAATTTATCTAACGAGCAGATTTTCCCCTTAGCACAAAGTCATACTTTACGTCTTCTTGCTTTTCCCTCTCCCAATCATAGCTGTCCAATAAAAAAAAAAAAACATCCATCTCTTAATTTTTAATACAAAGAAACATTTTTGTTTCTGATTGATAAATTTGGTCAAATTTTTTGTTGGACAGCGACCATATTTTATTAAAAAAATCTCACCTGCATTTTCTTTTCCCTCAAAGTAATTTACGTTTTTGTAATCTAAACGTGCTCAAATGAGTCAAAGGTGCAAATAACTATTTTTTTAAGCATGTTTATTTTTCAAGAAAAACAAAACAAAGTCCGCCAAAAGAATTTTTTTTTTTTTAAAGATTTTTACCTTTTTCAAGAAATTGTAAGAATCTATAAGAAAATATCACAGTGCCTTTTCTTGCTTGATTGTGAAACAACTTCAAGTACTGCGTGTCTTGCTTCCCTTGGGCTACCGTGCAGTCCCAAGAGTCTGGTTTTGTCCCCATGAATGTAAACTCCCATCCCACTACCAAAAAAAAAAAAAAAAAAAAAACCCAACAAAACTTAAAAACAAATGCCAGCTTTACTGTAAGATTGGTCTTCCCCAAATTAGTGTGAAATATGTCCCGCTTGTGTATTTATTGACGCTTTATGATGTCCTTTTATGATTGGATGACAGGAAATATGACTGTTAATTATGTTTTTATTTTTTTTTATGTCCGTTTCATTTCATTCATAGTGAAGCAGCGCTAAAGCGGGGTACACGCTTACCGGTTTTGAAAATCTTAAAAAGTGTAGTCGGTCATATTAGTTTCTTCTTTTTTTTTTTTTTCTTTTATGCAGTAATACCGACAGTAACTATATTTTCATACATACCTGAGTTGCTTTTGCTTGCGTCAGTCTGCGTGTGGCGGGCTTTACTAGTAACTAGTACAATTTTAAAAAGTTACTAGTAGCACGTAGCTTTCTACTCGCGCATTTTGCCTCATGAATAAACATGCTCTGTAGTTATTGTACAAGTGAGGACGAAGAGCGTACTAATACAAGGACCTCAAGTATTGATAAGTGCTCAAATGGTGAAAGGTCAATAGAGTACATTTGACTCTAAACTGTCTATTTGGTTCAACTCTAAACAGAGTCAAAATTACCCTTGGAAGAGAGTAAAAAAATTCAGAGTCAAATTTTAAGTATTTTTAGTGTGTATGAGAGAATTTTGCCTATCACATAAGAAAACAAAAAAATATTTTTCACTCAAGTAAATTTTGCAAGAAGAGATTTTGACTGAATTTAACTAACCGGTAGTTTATTAAAAGAAAAAAAGTTACTCAAGGGTTGAAGAATAAACTCATGACCTTCAACATGGGAGACCTTAGTTATGCCATTCCTACTGTTTGCTTATATCCAAAAGGTTGTGAGTTTGTTCCTGCGTGGAGTGACTTAGAAAAAAAAAAAAATTAAAAAAAATATTTTACTCTTCCAAGTGTACGTTTTACTCTGTTTAGAGTGGGAGCACATAGACTCTGTTTAGAGGAAAATGTACTCAACATTATTTACTGTTTAGTAGGACAAAGCGTTCTAGTACGTGAACCTCAAAGATATCTGATTCACGATTTCCTTAAACATGGTCAACAATCACCAAAGTCAGAATCATATTTCCGATATCAGACCTTCCTCATGCCATGCTCAAATTTGGCCTAAGAATCGGTCTGCGTGTACCCCTCGATAAGCTTCACTTCCTGGTTAGAGAATGTTCATTGAAGGTCCTAGTCGGGTGTTGAAATAGTTTACAGAGTGAAACGGTAGTTTAAGGCGTGACTGAATGTGCTTACATGGCTGGGAAAATGACAGAGGAGCATCTCCGAGAAAATACTCACGAAAAGTTAGGGATCTTTGGATTTTTAGGTTCATCCTGAAATTGCATCAACAGACACTTTTCCCTGATTTTTGGTGAGTGGTATAGTTCCCCCACACCTGTCCTGCACATTTCACATTTGGAGACGATGTATCGTTTCTTCACCGGTCTTCCCCCAAAAATACTGACAAAACAATCCATGCGTGAAAAGGAATGGCGTCATTTTCCATGAATGTTGAAAAATAGTCACAGGCTGAAAACATGACATTTTAATTTCAAGTTCAAAACCGTTGTTCTAGGTTTCTCTTCCTCTGTCGAGCATTTCAAAGGGAGAAAGGTTAGGGACTTTTTTTTGTGACTTTGCACACAGTTCAAAAAGCTTAGCAGTGTTTTTATAGACGTTGTCCAATCATCTCTTTATTTTCCACAAGAGCACAGCAACATGTTCCTCATGTGCAGCCATGTAGTGATTAGGTTGAACTAATTGTCCAAATTGGACTGTAATAATGTTTGATGAACGGCAAAGAAGACATTTGTCTCTTTGGTTTGCCAATCAAACTGTTTTATTTTTTCTTCTTCTTTTTTTTTTTTAATGATCCTGTATGTATGTTCAGCTGTACACACCGTTTGTCCCATTTTGTGCATATACCATGTTTGTAAGATATGATAAAGGAATCTTCATGGGACACCCTTGAATAAAAAGATTTTACTATATAGTGTCAGATTCTCCGTGAAGTCTTTTTTTTAAAAACATTTATTGAACATAGAAGAAGAATACAAATATCAGACAATCTAATTTACATGAATCACATAATAAAATTAAATAAAAAAAGAGACACAGTGAAAAAAATAACTTTCAAGAGTTTTTGTTTTTTTTAATAACCCTGCATGGATATTAATTATCAAATAACATTTCTTATTCATTACAAATTCAAGAGACTTAAAATAGTCCATTTCAATCAAAAATAATTTAAATAAAGGTTTCAAGTTTAGAAATTTACATTTATGAATATATAATTTTAATAATAAAACACACAAATTAACCAACGTGGACATTTTTTTGTTCTTAGAAAAAAAAAAGGGTAAAAATATTTAGTTTTTTTTACCATCCAATATAATCTTGTGTTTTGTTTCACACACATAATAATTTTCAATATCCTTCCCGGGGCAAATTTACTAAAAGAACATTTGTCATCAATACTTACAAAACGTGAAACATGTTTGTTAGGTAAATATTGTGCAATATTTTTAAATGTCGTTTTCTCCGTGAAGTCATTCCGGAGTTGGAATTGAGAGAATGACGTCATGGCAGTTCCACAAGTAGCCAGCAAGTGGACACATTGAGTCGCAGCAGGTCAGGTAAACCACTGTTTGTTGTCTGTATTTTATTTCTAGTTATTGAAATGTTGCTTCTGGCAATTCAGCTGGCACATCTGAAGTCATGTTTGTATGGTAAAATAGAAAGTGCGTGGGTGTGGGGCCAAAGACGGTGGCTTAGCAACAGGAGCAAACACGCCAGGAAACTTGATGACGTGTTTAAGTTTGTTGAGATTTAACTCGTTTTGTTTTTATGTTTTGTTTTAGGTGGATGTTAAAGTGTTGTTTTTATGCACTTTAACGAGATCTGTGAGGCAAACATGTTTATCTTCAAATATATATATTTTTATCTATTTATATATATATTTTTACAGCGCTTATTAAGAATAAGATAAGGGGCGCTTGAGCTGGTGTCGATCCCATCTGAGGTGGTGAGAACAGCGTGGTCCAACCTGATGACGCATTCACACCGCTGGACAATTTAGTCTGCACGGGCCTCGCATGTTGGAATGTGAGAGAAAGAGCATGCAAACTTCAGCTTCCCTCATGTATGCGGAATATTCCCACAGTGAGAGAGGCAAGAATGATTCGACCAAATTGACCTCAGCTGTTGATAAATGGACGTTAGCCTGAATGGCCACGGAAAGGAATGAAAATATCTTCTTTTTTTTTTGGGTGAGGTTATTTATGCAGAGCTGTCTCCTTTTTGCCTTTGCCCGCTGGAGAATTTGCAGCTCTCCCTCCCCAAAGAGTGCTGCACCTCCCACACATTACTACCGGTCGGGCCTCCTCTTCCTCCTTCTCTTGCTTGACTTTCGAAGCTGACGTCATCACATAATGCTGAGGGACGCTTTCATTTCCCAGCTTGTCTGCTTCTAAGAAGCTTTGGCATTTGGTCCGTCCTGTATGTGTCATGGTTTTGGTTGGGTCTTGTTTAGTTCCATTTCCTTCTGTTACGTTTTGGGTTTTGTTTGAGTTTATTTAAGCTAAGTTTCAGTCATGATCTGTGTTTTATGTTGTCCTCGTCTTCCTCCCTAGTCTCGTCAAGCATTGTCATGTCCACCTGTGTTTGCCTGCCCTTCCTCATGTGTCAACCAATCAGCACCCTCTGCCACTTGTATCCTGCCCAAGTGTATCTAGTTGTGTCAATTAGTGTGCGTGTGTTTCCTCATGTGTCAACCAATCAGCACCCTCTGCCACTTGTATCCTGCCCAAGTGTATCTAGTTGTGTCAATTAGTGTGTGTGTATTTAGTCTCTTGTCTCCCCTTTATCTGTGTCGATTCATTGTCGTTTTCCTCCCGTCATGCTGTCAGTTTTTTATTTGCCTTGTTGTCCGCTCCACTGTCTTTCGCATTTAATAACGTCACGCGTAACAAGCTTTTCCTCCCACAGTGCCATCTGGTGGCTGTAGTGAAGTACAACAACGACTGAGGTACCGTACCACTACTGATTACTTCCATGTTGCATGTCCACACACGTCTCACTCAGCTATGTTTACGAAGGACATGACACACTTTCTTTTCTTTTCTCTCTCTCGCATCAACACGCTTAACACTAATAGAGGAACCCCCCTCTCTCTCGGCCCCCTCCTTAAGGATGCTGGGGCCAAGACAAACGGCCATCTTGATCCATGGCTTCACAAGCAAATTCTATTCTCAGCGGCACGGCGGCCTCTCGCCGTAATACCATACTTAGTTCGTGGAGATAATGTTGTTGTTGTAGAGCAAATGGACTTGTCTTTTAATGGATGACTCAGGAAAACAGGGGCGGGGGGTGATTTGGCAATAAAACAGCCGCGCTGTATACAAGCACAAACAGCGTATGCGGTTATCTGACGTCCACAAAGACACATTTACATATCTGCACTAACGCCGTCTGCTTGGATTTATATGCGATAGTGAGAAAAAGCAGACAAGAAGAGATATGGAACAAGTGATTGGACCCTCACTTCGAGCTTGTTCTGCTATCGTTCATCGCATTACAGTTGTGAACACAGAACCACATCAAAGACTTGATTTGCAAGTTGAAAGCTAATCGGTGAGGAGTTATGATCCGCCGAGTGTGGAAAAGCAGCCTCGACAGATGTGGCGGCGCTGGGGCCAAATCCGGCGTGATGCCAATGTAATCAAATCATTTTTATTTATTTTTTGGCTGAATTCTTTCCAGACTCACACACTTTATGTGACGGAACATGTGTTTTTCAATATTCACCCTCCTAGTGATCCGATTATAATAACATACTCCCCATGCACTTTATTCAGTCTAATAAGATCCAAAATAAACATGATCAATATTTCCTGCCTCTGTGATAAAATATAGAATAATAAAAAACATCTTTATCAAAAAAATAAATTAAATTAAATAATATAATAATAATAAATAAAACAATTGTATACATTGTTTAAAAATATAATTCTCATATTGATACTCCAAAATGATATACAAAACATAAGGTACACATTTATTTGTATATATTAAATTTGTTTATATTACTATTATTAGTAAAAGTTAAAATTATACAATTATAATTTTTTAATAAATATAAATAGTAAAATTGCAAAATTATATAATTCAAATATAATTTTTTATTGTAAATAATAATATTGCAAACATATATATTTGTTTGGTAGCATTTTTTATTAGCTATAGAAAATAAAATACTTGTAAATGATGCTAATAATATTTAATAGTTGTATGTATTCATTTTATCTGGATTTGTAGTTATATTGATTTAATTTTTCATTGTTATTTATATTAATAACAATGATAATGTGGATGATAATATTAATATTATTTATATTTGAAATGGCTTTGAAGCAAGATTGGCCTAAAATAAAAAAAATAAAATAAAAAAAAGATCTGCTGTTTTAGGCCAAAGCGCTGTAGAATGAAAAAGTAGTGCTTTGGCACCATTATACAGCAAAACTACAGCTGCAGCTACTAATAGTCTGCGTATTCTACTTTGCGGTTAAAGCTCACACTCTTATTGGCTAATATTATTTTGTGTAAGTTCTAAAAGGTAGGTTAATGACTTGTATTATTCGTGTGAAGTGCTCGTGCGCATATTTTTTTTTTGCCCATCTGTGATGTTACGATATGTTATTTAGGCTACTATGCTAGCTAATACTATTGATTGTTCTGAATAACGTAACCACCGAGTACAACGCGTTCATGATTGTGCGCATGCTAGCTGTATGGCGTTGATGCTTTACGAGGCGCTCAGTTTTAAGTGCTTTGCTGCCATCTTGTGGCGTCCATACATAATTACAAATCCACAATGATGACGCTCATGAACGTTACTGCAAAAAAATGTAATGTCAGCCCCTCGGTTCCTGCGCGCGTATCTCAAGAGGCCGTGAAATGAGTTGCCCACGCACACTAACTCGCTCAACTTCATCCGGTCCAACATTCGCCTGCAGCCTCTCTGACCGCTTGCAATGAGAGCCCAGTTTGGTGTCCATTTGGAACGCGCCGCTGCTGATGTGCCTCACTCGGCGCCCGTCAACGGCCGACGTAGCACTGCGACCCCTTATCGCTCGAGTGCCAGATGCTGATGATGAGTGGCACTCGTCAAGAGGGGACACATGGGACACTTGTGTCCTTTTGGCGTCTGTTTCTTGTGAAAACTTCGGCCAGGACACTAATTGGCTTGGTGATGAAGTGCTGCATCCACCAGGGAAAACGGAATCGATGCTTTCCGTCTTGGTGAGGGATTAGATGCTTTTTGGACTCGGTGGCTCAACAAATCCCTGCGCCCTAGTCGTCATAGCAACGGTTGTCATTGATTGGGTGGCGTGAGCACTAAGCGTTGGCTAAAACTGTTGCTAGTGAAGCAAAATTGTGCGCTAGGTGACAACTGTGTGCTACTAGTGACATAATGTTAACATCTAGCAGGTCACTAGTCGTACTAGTAGTGCAAGGATGTCAACTAGTGGACAGTTTAGCTTCACTAGTAACATGTAGCTGTCTTACCAGTGAGGACAAAGAGCGTACTAGTATAAGTACACTGTAAAAAATAATTAATTAAAAGTAATAAATGAATACATAATAATAAAATAAAAATAAAAATATGTTTTTTTAATGTTATTACAATTTCCTCCCCCATTCCAAATGTGCATGTTTGGTTAATTGAGTACTCTAAGGATGTCAACTAGTGCATAGTTTAGCCTCACTAGTAATATGTAGCTGTCTTACCAGTGAGGACAAAGAGCGTACTAGTATATGTACACTGTAAAAAATACAAAAAAATAAAAGATGAAATATAAAAATTTAAAATGTGTTTTTTTTTTTTTGTTATTACCATTTCCTCCCCCATTCCAATGTCAAATTCATGTGAAACAATGTCATAATTTTATTTTATATCAATTTATTTGCCTTCATTTTAGCATAAGTAAGTCTACTGTAAAAAGCTATGTAGGCCTAAAATTATGTATAATAAATCTGGTATTTGTTCGGTTATTGCGTATTTGTTAAAAAAAAATAAAAATTCGCATATGAATTGCAATCACAATATTGAGAGAGAAAAAAAATCACAATTAAAATATTTTTCAAAATTGTTGGGCCCAAGTTTTAACACGTTTTATTGCTGCACTCGTATTGCATCATAGTACGGTTGTCAAGCGAAATCGTCCAAACGCCTCTGACGCAACATCATCACTACATTTTGTACACGTCTCCAGATTGTGCAAGTCTACCTAATATTTTGCACAGCAGATTTATTATGGATGCAATATTGCAGTCTCTCACGCTCCATCATGAATACACGTCCGTGATATTACATTAGTGAGCTCTTGCCCTCTGGAGTACAGTCTTATTCCCGCCGAGCCCCTCCGGCGGATTAGATGCGAACAACGCGTCGTTGGCTACCAGGCAACTGCATCCCGTTATAATATAGCGGCGGCGGCGGCGGCGGCGATGCAAAAAAGGAAGCCGCCCATGATGACAACTTGCAATATCGGCCGGCGTTGTCTTTGTCATGCAAATGTTGAAAATTGCATTTGCGTGTCACAAACTCCTTGGCTGAAGGACGCCGTTTCTTGAATGGAACATCAAAGCCGCGCGGGTACTTAAAGGACGATAATGAATCCATCAGAGGACAAAATTCTTAATGGCGTCTACTCAAGGGGAGGATACACAAATAAGAGCAACAATGGAGGCGGGGTGGGGTTAATGAGGCTGAGAGATGTCGTGTGCTCCTTTTTAGGGCCTGACTGATATGGATTTATTATTATGACTATTTTTGGCTGATTACGATATTTGGCAGCATAATATTCCGATAAACGATGAATTGGCAGAATTTCACAAGTTGCTCCATGTTAAAGATTAGATAGCTCTTAATATGAAACGAAAAATGAGCTGTCACCAATGTCTTATAAATGCAATTATGCCATCTAGTGGCAGAAAAATGACCTCAACACAAATCAATATCACACTCGTTTTTTAAATAGTTAAGTACAGCTTTTTAATTTTAATGCAATTTAATGAATTATTATGAAATTACTGTATCAATGACTAAAAGATGCAGACACATTTCCATTAGATTAACATTTTTTCTATTTGAAAACTATTTTATTGTACATTTTCTCGTTTTTCTTATAACTTAACTGATTCTAAAGGCTTTGGGCAGATTAGATTGACATGGCAACATACAAAGGCTTAACCTGATTAGATCACCAAAATATATATATATTTTTTAAGAATCAAATAGGCACTGGAGGGAGCGTTGGGAATAAATTATTACACTTTCATGGGAAGAAATATTAGAAGTGAGGTTGTAAATGTAGGTCAGCATGGCCCAACACTGACAGGTTGAGACTTGACAGTTGAGACAAGACACCCCCACGGTGAGGACACCCCACCATGAATCAATGTCAATCAAAGATGGCAGCCTTCCACTTTGTCCTCTGTGTCTTTTTCCAATCATCTTTTCAAAGTGACAAAACACTCATTCGGAGTTGTCGAGCCATCATGTCAGAGTTCATTTGAACATGGATCAACTTGTGACTTCTCATTTCTCACTCTTTTAAGACTTTGGTATGTAGCTAGTCTCACTTAATTATTTTTTTTTCTCCAGGGTTTTATTGTGGTAATTTATTATTCTCATCTTTTGTTTTTGTATGAGTTTTTACTATTAAGCAAAAAAAAAAAAAAAAAAAGAAAACAGAGCAATGTGTGTCCTTTAAAAAAAAAAATCCTTTCAAAATCATTTATCTTGATCTGATTTATTGATTTATTTTTCCCTTTATAACCCCATTTGGACCCATAGATGATTGTATCTAAAAAAAAAAAAAAAAAAAAAAGCAAACATAATTTGGATGATGTCAACATGATGTGTGGAAAAAGTCAAAATCTGTCAAAATAAGTAAATAAATAATTGGCCAGCAGAAAAAAATGTGTGTCTGAAGGGGTGTGTAGACTTTTTATAGCCACTTTCGGGCATTTTCTTAAAAAACGATTTTTATTTATTTTTGTTTTTCATTTTTGGCCATTCCCCCTTAAGGCCTTCTGTCTGCCAATGTTATCTGACCCTTGTTCTCTGATGTCGTTAAGCTCGGGACACGTTGTCCCGTGTGACGTGTTCTAGTTTTATCTGTGGCTGTCCAGTAGTAAAAAAAGTCCTCTTCTGGGACACTTTTACTAGCACTCCCAGCCCGAGTGACGGGAACTGAACCTGGAGCGCAAGTGGGGGTTTTATAGTGCGCCGTGGCGGTCTGCGCCTGTTGACATCCTGCAGGTGGCGGCCTGTTCAACGTCCAGCCCAGACGGGCGGGAATGCGACGGGGCCTTTGGGGCGCTCGTATTTTTAGCAAAGATAACTCAAAAATGTGCGGTCATTGTTTGGCAACAAATAGTTTTTATAATGAGAGGGGCCGAGTTGGGTTCCACGTGGACCAGCGGGCCAGGCCTTTCTAGTCGGAACCCCGGGGTTCCTCCCGCCGATTTATGACCGTCAGTCGTGTCTATCTTTAGCGGCGGCGGCTTTTTTTTTTTTTATGTGGCGCTTGCTGTGCCACTGTTATCAGAGCCGGCTTCCACTCGCCTCTGCGTGCTCACCTGCTGAGATGGGTATGCGGCAGTTTTTTTTTTTTTTTTTTTAAGCCAACAGCAACTGCCACACCAGATTAACCCAAACAATGCAGTTAGCTCATGATGCAATGATTAGCATCACTTGTCATGAAAAGCTATTTGAGGATCGTCTCTCGCCGACGTGTCGGGCGGCTGTGATTTAATATTTTAATATATTGAGAGAGAGCAATAGCAAAGGATAAAACAAAACTACTGTATAAATTGTATAACATTGAATTTCTTTACAGTCAATGCACTTTAAGGCCGAAGGGTGATTATTGGAAAAAATAGTCATGATTCATCTTGATTGACAGTGAAATCACGGTTAAGAAACGCATTCATTGATTACAAAACTTTGTATTAATTCATTGCTAAAACTCAACATGAAATATAATTTGAACAACCAGAAAATAATTTGTAGCAAACTAAAATAAAAATAATATAAATAAATAGAAATGCTGTTCCTGCTGTGCACAGTTTGGCCTCTTGGGGCAGTATGTAAACACTTTTATTGAGTAAAGAAGAATAAAAGTTGCGATTGAGCTTTATTACAACAGATTAACCCCTGGGCGTTATTTGACCATTTTTTGGCTTTTTGTTGGTTCTGACCAAGCCATTTCAAAATAAAATAACGCCCAGGGGTCAAGATGATTAAATTGAGTATAATTTTATACTCTTGCTGCTAATTTTCTATTCACTTGTCAATAGGATTTTACATCGACTGTTAGCATTTGTACTAGCGATGTTTCTAAAATCAAGGATGTCATATTTAAATATATAATGTGTGTTATTCTTTTTGTTGTACATTTAGTTCTGCCATCAGTTTTTCTCGGGTTGTTTTTTTATGCTCATGACAAGCCCGAATTGAAATCATGATTAAATGTCGATTGCCGAGCCCTACTGTACATTACATATTGAACCTCGGGCCGTTGCTTTCTGTAGGTGTAAAAATCAGGTTAGGAAAATTTGTAATCTCTTCAGCAAAAATGAGGCTGATCTTGAAATACTTCCTGTTTTCACTCTTCTTTCAAATGTACACCGAATTAAAAAACAATAGTGTGCCTCCACCTAGTGTTCAAAAGTGGACTTACACCGGATGCCAACAACCAAAATGTATCACATAAATAACATTATATTAGCATTATAAAGGTGGAATTTTGGATGCGTGGATAACAATGGAGTTTCTCTTCCAGGCCATTACAATTCAAAGGAAGTGCAAATAAGTGCATGTCTTTTAAGCAATGAGAACTTAGCAATAAGCCGGTGTTAGCGCGCTGGTGTTAAATTCAAATTCCTTCCATAATTATTCTGCGTTGAATGAAGCGGAATGCGCTTTTTATTGCGCTCATTTGTAGTCAACCACAAACTCCAGCGGCCTTCCCTCTTTTGTTTACTTTCTGCATACTTTCCCTTCTCATAACAGTCACCCCACAAGCCGAACGGTGTCTTGTAAAAAAAGCTGAACTGCCACTTCTTGGAACGCGGCCTTATTTGGGGAGTCAGCCAGTGTACCCCACATTTGTATGGCTTCCATATGGTACGCTTTTTGTCGGGAAGGGGAAGGCTGCGCCGTAGAGGCATTCCTGTCCCCGGTGGCCCGACTGCCCGCCCGCTCAACTCGCCTCCTCTCTCGACGCGTACGTGTGTTTACGTGTTTTTGTCTTAACGATGTGTGGACAGAACTTGACAGATTCCACACACCTACGAGACCGGAGGGAGATAACCACACACAAACTCTCACTTGTACTCTCACTCTCACACACACACACTCTCGCTCTCTCTCACACACTCACACTTTAACACAGTCTCTCTTTCTCTCTCACACTGACACACTCACACTTTAACACAGTCTCTCTCTCTCTCTCGCTCTCTCACACACACAAACACAAACACACTCACACTTTAACACAGTCTCTCTCTCTCTCTCACACACAAACACAAACGCACTCACACTTTAACACAGTCTCTCTCTCTCTCTCTCTCACGCACACACACTCACACTTTAACAGTCACTCTCTCTCTTGCTCTCTCTCTCTCACACACTCACACTTTAACAGTCTCTCTCTCACACGCGCACACACACTCACACTTTAACACAGTCTCGCTCTCTCTCTATATATATATATATCTCACATGTGCACACTCACACTTTAACGCAGTCTCACTCTCACACTTTAACACAGTCTCACTCTCACACACACTCACACTTTAACACAGTCTTTCTCTCTCTCTCTATATATATATATATATATCTCACATGTACACACTCACACTTTTAACGCAGTCTCACTCTCACACTTTAACACAGTCTCACTCTCACACATACTCACACTTTAACACAGTCTCACACTCTCACATGTACACACTTACACAATTATGAATTGTCACTCACAAGCTCACACACACTCTCTCACATCTACACACTCACACAATTATGAATTGTCACTCACAAGCTCCCACACACTCTCTCACATCTACACACTCACACAACCACAACACGCTCTCACATGCACGCACACTAAAATATTCTCACACATAGACTCAGACACATGCACACACAAACGCACACAAACACATGCACACTCTCACACACCTAATCTCACAGGGCACACACTCATACTCACTCACTCACACTTGAACAATGCCCTCCATAATTATTGGAATCTCTGGAGAATATGTTTTAGCTTATAATACATTTGAAAGTTAAAATATGTTTCCTAAATAATATAGGACTTTCTTTAAGAGGAAAATTTAATTCAAGTGCATTTATTACATGAAAAAAAAAATCCCTGCACTCTCCTCAGGTTTTCAATGAGATGAGATAGCCACGGAAGGAGTTTGATTCTGTGTCTGGTGAGCCATTTCTACCATTTTCAGTACGACAGTATGCTTCTGCAATACAAATGGAATTTATTTTAAGTCTTTTAACACATTTTTACCTGGGGTTGCAATAGTTATGGAGGGCAATGTAACCCCATGGTCGCATGTGTCATACAGTCGGTGTCGACCTCCGATAGCGCACAAACATGAGACCGAGGCGGAGGTGACAAGAACACTTGCATGAGGTTCCAAGGCTGCAGACAGCGGCCTACAAATAAGCAGTAACAGTTGGAGGTCGAGGCAAACGCTGTCCTACCACCGCACCAGGTGGCTAGCTCGTTGCTAGCTAGCTAGCTAGCTAGCTAGCAACGAGCTCCTCCTGGTTAATTAGTGTGGCTAAACTCATTGACTGCTCGCTAAGGGAGTTGTCATCACCTCCATGGAAGCGACTGAGACACTTCTGGCAAAATTAATTCTCACAAGGAAACTACAAGGAAAGATGGAGAAGTCAGGCTAATTGCTAAGCTAACCTAAAACTGACACATAGTGGAACAGTGTAGTCAAAAGAAACACTATAAAATGAGGGGAATAGACTTACAGACGGCAATAATTTTATACTATTTCATGAGACAAATATTACAATTTAGATCGTTAATGTAGGTCAGTGCTTTTCATCGTGGTTATATCTCGAGACGATTAACCCTCACACCTGGAATACGACAGGAACAGCGCATTCCAGATTCTGAACCTTGACCTCTTCACCACATCTGATGCATGTTGTTCTCTCAGTAATGCTCGGGGCCAATTTAATAACAAAAAAACAAATTATTATTCCTCTTAAAAAAAATCAAAGTCCGCGACGTCCATGCGAGCCACGCAGGAAGGAAGTATCATTACTGCATTTGCTAAGTCAATTTCCTGCGCTCTGCCTCAATCCGTCTCCAGTGCCACGCTGCCGATCAATCAGCAGGCCGCGATGTGATATCATGTTACGGCGTGAGACCTGCTCGCGTCGAATTTCCTCAGCCCAAATGCCCCCCCACCCCACCCGCAATCCCCTCCCCCGGCTCGGAAACTGAAAAGAAGGAAAAGTTCCCAAAGGCTCCCTAAAGATGTCTCCCATGTTTCAGTCTCACCCCTCCTGGGATGGCGGGTCCAGACAGGCAAGCCATCTGGTGCGGTCTCAGCGGGACCAGCTGGAAACAGTGAAAAAGACGCACCGCACCACATTTAGCCAGACACCTGGACGTGGAAATGGAAGAAAAATAACATGAGTTTTTGCCCGGCCAACTTCTAGGCCACAAATACTGGATTCAAGTAGAACTTTGAGATTCAATTTTGGGTCGACCCAGGACCTTCGACTGAAGTTTTTTTTTACACCGGGCATCGCATTTCTCTCTAGATTACCTTTTGATAGTCTTGAGATTTCGTTGTATCCTGCGCAGATTCAAAACATCCTGTGCCAGATGTAGCAAAGCGACCCCAGAATATAATCGAGCCTCCTCCATATTTCACGGTAGGGACAGTGTTCTTTTTTTGGTATGCTTCATTTTTCAAAAGTTCCACTTTTATTTCGTCTCATTCTCCCAGAAGCTTTGCGGCTCACTATGGACAGACGAGACAAAAGTGGGACATTTTGGAAAGACATACTCTATAAAAATGACAAGCCTATTTGACAGCAAAAGTTAAAAACCTGTCATCCAAATAAATGCTCAAGCTGAAAATTCTACTTTAGTACATTTCTGCAGTAAATTTCTGAAGTATTTGTAATGGATTACTTTCCACCACTGCAACTCAGTGACTCACCGGTTGTAACTGGTGCCACAATGGGTCATAGGTTTGAATCCCTGGTGGCGCCCGGGTACTCCGGTTTTACCTACAATAATTTTTTTTTCAAAAAGTCTGTTAGAATCGTTTCATTGACTAAAGTCCTCGCCCACTGCTCCATAGAGACACATTAAATAAAAAAAAAGAGCACATTTCACTTCACAGTAATTTGCACATGGGCTCAGTCATTTGATTTTTATAAAAATAATAAAAATAAAAAAGACAGAGTAGTGTGCAAGTATAACTCACCAGTCATACATTCAGATATTTTGGTTAGGTATTTTCTTTTATCTAATAAAAAATGTGTATTGAATAATTATATTCATTTATTTTCTCTGTTTAATATATCAGGTACACCTGTTCTAGTCATTTTATTTTACCATAAAATACACTCATTTTATTCATATTTTTTTGGGGTGTATTAAAAATTTAAATAAAATGATTAAAATTAATTTACAAAAAATAAAAATGGAAATGATTTGTAGTTGATCTGCTTGTCTGTCTGTCTGTCTATCCATCCATCCATATATATATATATATATATGTGTGTGTACTAAAATTTTTAATTGTTTATTGACAATGTTCCTAGATTAAATGCATTTCTTTTTTTAGTTTATTATTAGTTGTTTTTTTTTAAAATATGAATAAAATTAGTGTATTTTATGGTAAAATAAAATGACTAGAATAGGTGTACCTGATATATTAAATTATTTTCCCTTTATTTTTAATTGATATAACAAAATAAAATAGGTTCCTAGATTTTAATGTATTTTTCTTTTATTAAAATTTTCTATTAAAAATACTATACGTATACAGTATATTTATTTCTATTTTTGCATTAAATATATAAATAAACTATAAATATTACTTTTATTTTATGAACGATGCTGGTTTTTCATGAATGCTTCTGATATTGCTCCAGTGTGGCCGATGAACCGCCCATCTCCCCTCCCACTTTGTGTCTTTACAGGAAAACGGTGACTTCATGTCTGCCCGTCCGCCTCCCGTAAGATGATCCTTTGAGGACGTCGGGAGGGCACGGCGAGCGGGCCTTCGCGTGAACTCCGTGAGACCCGCGGGTGCAGAAAGAGGGAATGAGGTCAACGCCCTTTTCCTATGTTTGCGACGTGACCCGTGTACCGCTCAAACTGGTGGTGCGGCATTTCTAGCCTCATGCAAATAAACTCACTTGGCGGACGCAGATATGGTCAAAACCACTGCTCGTCTTTTTGTCCCCATGCATGAATGAATGGCCTTTTCTTGAATAGGATGGCGCCTTCTTATGCATGTGGTGGACACACTCAGAGGTCAAGCAAGGTGACTCATAATTTACCACCGCCATTAGGAGCACAGACGCATGCATAATTCATCGATTACTTGTTTTTTCTCGTCTTTGAATGGTGGAATATCTGGGACCAAAAAAGAAAATGCACATCCTTTTTTTGCGGCAACTGGCCATGAGACTAGCAAAACGGAAGCAGGGACGTCTAGAGTTTCTGCTTGACTTTTTGATTTCCAATCGTACATTACAAAAAATACAACTTCAAACTGATAACATTTAAGTGTTTTAGTTACAAACAACGCAAGCTATAAACGCAGTAGCCGTGCCAACTGTCAGCTTGTTCACAGTGCTAATGCTAGCTTACTATTGCTATACTATAGCGCTGCTATTTTGTTGAAGCAGTCAGTATGAGTTCTCTGTGACTATTTACTGTATCATGACTACGCACTTTCATAATCGCATGTCATATTACAGTAAATAGCCATTGTTGAAAATTGTTAGTTATTAGTTAGAAGCGTGGCTTTAGTTTTACCCTGCTAGCAGTTTTAACCAATTGATATTCCTTAATATCAATAAGCAACAAGTTTAATTTGTTTATAAATAATAAAAAAAATTGTGTATTTAATCAGTTATCTGGCTCCGCCGACATAAATAGTTCGTCAAACAGTGACTTTAGCTGTTAGCGCAACATGCTAGCTAGCTAGCATACATTGACCTCCTGTTGGTTAGCTAAGCTGTCCTCGGTCCTTGATGAGAAAGCGACAAGGCACTGCTAGTGTTTCTATTTGACAGTTCTCTTTCTTATTATTCTCTTTATGTTATTTGTATATGTATATTTGACAATACAGAGCTATCTGAACTAAAATGTTTGCCAAAAAATGGGGGCGTTTTCAGGTGGGGCTGGATCGCATTAATGGTATTTCCTTTCATTTCAATGGGGAAAGACCGTTGATTTGTTATACCAGTATTAAACTAGAAAAATCTCTTTTTAACTGACTGTAAAACTTTGTAAACATTGGTTATTTTCATTTTGACAGACAATCTATACCAACGTTGTAATTTTTGTGCGCTTTTACTGATGCTAAAAGCATTTTTCTCATCAAACCACTTCTTGTATCTGTCTACTTAAATACTTGCTTGTCACTATTTCCCACGTGATTTATAGAATTTAATTTATAGTGAAAAATATATACCGTGTAATAACTACAACCGTAGCAATTGTGCTTATTTAAGATGATGTAAATGTATGCATTCTTCAGTCATAAACCTCTGAGTGAAGACAAAGACAGTGGCCTGTGATGAAAATGAGTTTGACCCCTTTGACCTCTCAAACCTTCCGCTAATTACCACCTAAAAACATACTTAGCTTCCCAAGTAACACCATTATAACCAACGTTAATTACTATATTTAATATTAATGTAACTATTATGCACAATTAAAACATCCACACCGCACTTAACTCTTTGACTGCCAGACGTTTTCAGAAAAGGGATGCCGTGGGTGCCAGCCGATTTTAAACATTTTGACTGATCTTTCAAGGTCCATAGAAAATTATGTGTTTGGACTATGGAAACACACATACTGCCAAAACAAGATTGGACTCTCATCTTCCATCAGAAAAAAAAGTTTGTTTCTACCTTATTCCGTTTTTGAGTAATCAACAATAGAAAATGGTTAGTTTCACCTGTTTTGAAAAAAAAAAAAACGTCTTTTAACGTCTTTGGCACTCCTCCATAGGATTTTACGAAACGTTATTTAACGTTTTTGGCAGTCAAAGAGATAAATATAGGGGGGGAGGGGATTAAAAATAATTTTATATGTATCACACAAATGTTAAACAAATTATTCTCAAAGGTTATAAGCAAGCAAAAGACAAGGCAGCTAAGATGGTAGCATGTCTCATTCATGTTTGAAAGTTGCCAAACATGAAATGTTACCGGTTTGTTGTATTGTTTGGAATGTAATCGCAATTAGGGCGAAACTGTCCAAATATGGTTTTACTTTCAGTATGAGTGTATCCTACTTTACTGATTTATTTTCCTCATCAACATATCAGTTAAGATGTCAAAAATGACTTTGTCGGGTACACGACTTCAGCTAAGCACTCAAAGGCCCGCAGAGGCCTAAACAGAAGGTGAGGCGGGAGGTGTGGAGGGGCAAGTGGCAAACTTCAGGGCGAGACACGATGAATTACAGCAGCTAACAGGAAAACGTGCATTCTATTTTTAACCCTGAATCCTAATGAACACCCCCCCACCACCACCCCCTTCCCCTCCTCCCTCCCCTCCATTTCCACACACTCTACCATCACCCCTCAAACAGATTTAGACAGTGAAGTAAAAATAAAAAATGAAGCCCAGAAATGACTCTTTCCGGTTGCGGAGATTAATCAGCGCCAGCAAGACGAGTGAGACGTGTTCGGTAGTGAACTCTGCGCGCTGATGCAAGTGATGCTCGGCAAACAATATAATTATTGCTTATGCTAATCAGACAGATAAAAGTGTGCAAATCTGTTGGCTCGTTAGTGTGGCGCTCTGGTGGGTGACACTGTATCATAAATGATGTCATCTATGCATCGACATCATACCGTATGTACAGCACACCACATGCTCGCTGATGTCAGATGGTAAAACCTTCGTATATTGCATTTCAGTTATCGCCAACACGCTATATATCATCTTTACTTTTTCCACTTGTTACTGTTTTTTTTTTAATGGCAGCTGTTTTCCCGGGGTGGTGGTTTGCGCAGCTGCACATTGATGACGACATGTCTCGAACCAATCATTGGCCTCCAAAATAATTACGTCATGTTTTGGAAATGGGCTTTTTTTTTTTTTTGGAATCGCAGAAAAAGCGAGTAGAGTAGATTTGTTGGTGGAGACGGGGGCTTTTGTAGAGTAGAGTAGAGTAGAGTAGAGTAGAGTAGAGTAGAGTAGAGTAGATACCGGTGGTGGAAACGAGGCTATGTAATCCTTCGTTTAAACTGCAACGATTCATTTTGCTTTGATTTAACGCAGTCTTATCTTTTAAATCAAAACACGATTAAAAACAGTTTTTTTGTGGTCACACCCCTAATATATATGTATATATATCAATAAAATAAATACTCATTTCAAGTGTATTTATTTACACAATTTAATGTTATTTTAATTATTTTATTTGCTTATATATATAATATAACAAAATTAAAATAAAATAATAAAAATATTCTGGTGTAGACTACCCAAAATGCTTGATTTATTATTTGTATTTTTCCCCCCATTTGATTTCCATCAAGTCAGATGACTCTTGCTTTGAAATAGTAAAAGAATGTTCACATTGTGAAACATTTCTAACCGTGCAAAGCAAACAAAACCGACTTGTAAATGCCAAGCATTGAAGTGCAACATGTTATCTCCGCGTGCGTGTGCTGTTTAAAGAAGCGCAAATATTTGTTTACGTCCTCTTTTTTTTTTTTTCAGGGCGAATGGGGAAAGGGGGGGAGGGGTGGGGGGCGAGTGCGTGGCCGCGAGTCCACGAAGAGCTGCTGTCATTGGTTTTCTCAATGAGAAATCAGCCCCCTCCCTCCCAAGAAAAGAAGAGAAGCCCAGCGAAGAGAGGCTTCGGCGGGCTAACGTCGCTCCATCCGGCCGCTTCACGCCACGCTTTGCTCGGCTCATCCCAACAAGTGGAGCCGGAGGTGGCGGGTGGGGGGGGGGCCGAAGAATCGAGAACGGACGTTTGTTCGCGGAGTCGACTTATTTTTCTTTCTTTTTTTCTTTTTTTGACGGCGGCGGCGGAGGGCTGGTAAACTTGTCGCCGCAAGCATGAGCGACCTGGACGAGGACTTTGCCAAGATCCTGCTGCTGAAGGAGGAGAGGATCCGCGAGCTGGAGCGGCGTCTGCTGGACCGCGAGGACGAGGTGCAAGAGCTGAAGAGGAAGCTGCACAAGTGCCAGTCGGTTCTGCCCAGCGCGCAACTTCTGGGCCCGAGGACCCGGCGCGCGCAGGGCATCTCGGCCGAACCGCAGACCCACCAGGACGTGTCCAGGCACACCTTCCGCAAATACGCCAAAACCGACTGGTAAGTAAGCATTCGCACCTCCAACTTTCTCATGAATGGGGGGGTGAGGTTGTTGGGTTGCTTGGGGTGGGGGATGACGCAGCCTCTGTAAAAGAGCTCCTAATTGATCAGATCCATCACGCGCGGTCCCCCGGGGTGGGGGTGGGGGGGGTGTCCGGAGGAAGTGTGATGCATTATTGGCTTTTAGTAGCCGAAGTGCATGTCTGAGGATATTTAATACTCCATTAGAAGAAGACACGGAGCGCCTGTGCTGGACCATATGCTTCCTGTCCTACTGGGAAAGACGCTCGAACATTTTGTCCATATTTCTCACATCCAGTTTAAGGTCCGTGTACTAGTACGCTTTGTTCAATCGAGCACAAGAACTGTCATAAGCTACTAGTGTCACTTTTGGTCTCCAGCATTAAGATGGAAACCAAGCATGTCGAAAAAGCGTTGTAATCTGTTTGAGCATTTACTCGACTTTACACTTTTGGCATATAGTTTATATATCCAGTTTAAGGTTCATGTACTAGTATGCTCTTTGTTCTCACTAGTAAGACGATTCAGCGCACTAGTGGAATGACTAGTAATGTTATTTCCTCTAGTCCTTCCACTTTTGGCCTACTAGTATGACTTTGACAGCCATATATCCTTTATATCCAGTTTAAGGTCCATGTACTAGTATGACTATTCAGCGCACTAGTGGAATGACTAGTAATGTTATTTCCTCTAGTCCTTCCACTTTTGGCCTACTAGTATGACTTTGACAGCCATATATCCTTTATATCCAGTTTAAGGTCCATGTACTAGTATGACTATTCAGCGCACTAGTAGAATGACTATAATGAATACAATGATGGAGCATACTAGTAATGTACTGACTACTAGTACAACTCTTGAAATCCATTAAGGCATTTATTTGATGTCCTTGATCCATCTTAAGGTTTATGTACTAGTATGCTGTTTGTACTCACTTGTAAGAGTACTAGTAGAATAATGGCCTCACTAGTAGTAACATTTCCCGCTACTAGCAGTGCCACTTTTGGCCTACTAGTACGACTACATAAATCTCCTTGAACATTTAATCAATATCCATCGTCTATAGGTAGTCCATGATGTACTAGTACGCTCTTTGTTCTCACTAGTAAGACGATTCAGCGCACTAGTGGAATGACTAGTAACGTTATTTCCTGTAGTCCTTCCACTTTTGGCCTACTAGTCTGACTTTGACAGCCATATATCCTTTATATCCAGTTTAAGGTCCATGTACTAGTATGACTATTCAGCGCACTAGTAGAATGACTATAATGAATACAATGACCGAGCGTACTAGTAATGTCATTCTTGTCCTTCCACTTTTAGACTACTAGTACAACTCTTGAAATCCATTAAGGCATTTATTTGATGTCCTTCATCCAGCTTAAGGTTTATGTACTAGTATGCTGTTTGTACTCACTTGTAAGACAGTACTAGTAGAATAATGGCCTCACTAGCAACATTTCCCGCTACTAGCAGTGCCACTTTTGGCCTACTGGTACGACTACATAAATCTCCTTGAACATTTAATCAATATCCATCGTCTCTAGATAGTCCATGATGTACTAGTATGCTCTTTGTTCTCACTAGTCACGAGTAAGACAATTCCACTCATGACTTTGTCCTATTAATAGCATTTACTTTTGGCCGACTATGAAAATCCAGCTATACCCAGCTGAAGGTCCAAACACTAGTACCCCTCACTAGTAAGACAACTCAGTGCACTAGTAGCACGACTGTGTCTTACTAGTAATCCTTTATCCACTACTGTATAACATTTCTAGTATTTTTTACTAGTGGATATTTTTGTGCTACTAATAGGCTCCAAAAAGCTACTAGTGTGTGACACATGCCTACTAATACTAGACTAGTGTTTCTAGTGCAGCACAGTATTTTACTAGTTAGGTCCAATTACAAACTCGATCAAAAGTGGCACTAGTAGTGGAAAAAAAAAACAAGACTACTGAATTGTGCTACTAGTGAGGACAGATCATACTAGGAGCTATAGTATGCCAAAGTTGGTTTACTAGTGTGCAAAAATGTCATGTAATAGTGGGAGACAGAAATAAAAAAAAACAGACCGACACGTTCATAAGAAAGTCGTTCTACTAGTGTGCTGAATTGTCATACTAAATCACCTCTACATACATTCCATAGTGGCCAGACCCCCCGCCTGCATTTCATGTGGCCTTACGGCTTGTTTGCCCCCCCACCCCCCACCCCCCCATGGGTGGCTTGACTCGTCACTTATCACCAACTAAGCATCAGAAATGGGCTTTAAATAGACCCAGTGCAGGATTTGCAGCCCATGAAGTTTGGACAAATCATTAGGTACACCCAAACAATCCAATGCAGCGATTCTCCATTTAGCACACATTTTATGTTCTAAAAATAAAGAAATAAAAATCTTATGGCGCACTACTAAAGTGGCAACACAGTTTAATTGTGTACCTTCTGCCATCCAGTGGAAGAGCACTACATTGCTCTGCTTGCCACTATATGTCACTAGCATAGATAAGTTGAATGAAGATATTTATAGTAAATAAATACATTTCTTGAATGAACACATTTCAGAAGTTGGAATGACCTCCACCAAGGCTCTGCTTGGAGCTATATTAGAGGTGAGACGAAATATTGTCAAAAATAACCCAATTTGGGTTAAAAATGGACTGATCCACTACTTGGACCAAATTCACCCAACTAGGACTATTTTTGATCCAACTGTTTTTGGAATGAACTTGTAGTGTGTGATTGTCATCTCTACTTCACACTAGGTCTCGGTCAAAATATCAATATTGCAATATATCGTTTGTTTTTATGATACAGAATCGATTACCCAAGAAAAGATACAGATACACTCACTGTGAGAAACATTATGAACTCCTCTCTTGTGCTTTATTTATCCTCCTCACATCTAGTTGTAATTGTTTTGTAAATATGAATTATTCACTGATAAATTCTAGTTTTATAAATTATTTTAAAAATACATGATAGATGTTAACATTGAAATAAGTTAAAATATATTGTTAACAATATTTTAGGACAAATGGTGAAATCCAACTAACCAACTCGCTAACTAACTAACTAACTAGAACAGGAGCTAGTCCAGGTTTTTGTTGAAATTTGGAGTAAACCTGTTTATGAACTAACCAACTAACTAACTATACCTAGCATTCTGCAACATTTTGTAGAAATGGGAAGTAAACCTGTTTATGAACTAACTAACTAACTAACTAACTAAGATGAAAACATGATCTCCTTGGTAGAATTAATTTAGCTAAAACAATAACTCAAAATTTTAGCTTAATGCTAACACACAATGCAAAAACCCATAGACAGGCTAACAAGAACTAGCAGTGACGTTGCAGTTTGTAAACCTTCAAACAACCTCTATTTTTCTTCTAAATTCTAGTTTTATAAATGATTAAAACATATACAGATTGTTAACATTGAAAGACGTTAAAATATATTGTTGAAAATATTTTAGGACAAGTAGCGAAATCCGACGAATTAATAATTAACTGAGATGAAATCATAATCACCTTGGTAGAACTGATTTCGCTAAAACAAAACTCGAATTTTTTTAGAAAGTCCACTAGCTTAATGCTAACTCACGATGCACCCCCCAACCTCCTAACTAGCATTAATGTCACAGTTTATAAGCTGTTAAACAACTTCTTTTTGAACGCATGCAATAGCAACACACGCAGACAAAGCATACAACAATACTCACAGGTATATATTATTTATCCTCTGCAAAGAATGGCCAACATTAAGGGAACTTGGTTGCAACATCTTTGTTTTTGTTACAATTTTTTTTTGCAGTGTTTTTTTTTTTAAGGGTGCTGAAATTGATCAATCGCATATATAGTCATTCAACTTTTAAATGCCTACCTCTCTGATATTGTTTAAAAAAAAGTGCGCATTTATTGTTTCATCCAGCTCTCTGATGTCATTAGACTGAGCAGGTGTACCTAATATTGCGACCGCTGTGTGTGCCTGAGCAAAATTTGCGCCGCTAACTGGCAGACAGCGCGCCTTGAATGTGTCACATGAATGAATTTCAATCGAGACAAAAGGACGTGCGGGGCAGATCCTCATTTGCAAACTTTAATTGACGCTTGGACTGCGAGCAGCGGCAGAAAAAAAAAACTCCCCGGAGGCTTCTGGAAGCACACGAACGTGCTGGTTTGACAAACACCAGGACAAAATGTCTTGCGAGCCTCGAAAACATGACACGAGGCCCCCGCGTGTAATCCGACGTGTCCATATGCCGTGAAAGCACACAAACAAGCGCCGGTGACGTCACGTGTTTTCTCACTGCGGGCACCTGTGACATACATGTTTAACATGATGTGACACCCCCCCCCCCCCCTCCCTTCCCCATCTTCCCATATTCTAACCTCGGAGCGTTGGAGTCAGGCGGTGGCACCAGCCGTCATCGGATTACCGCGGATCCTGTTTCTATTGATCTGCATAGAAAAAAAGGGCTGAGCTGGGATGGTTGCGGAGGTGAAATTGAAAGCTCAGAGGTGCTTTGAAGGACAGTGAGTGGGCTTTTTTTTTTTTTTTTTTCATCGTGCCAGGAGGTGCGCGTGTGCGTGCGCGCGCGCGCCGACGGTAGTGAGGTCACAGCTTGAGTCTATTGAGTACCTGCTGAGTTCAACTTTTGTTTAATCGCTGTGCTGACCCTCTGTTAGGAAGTAGAGCTTCATTTCAAAAGTGACTGCTAGTGTAGTGGTTCACGTGGTCGGTGAGGTTAATTGGTCACTGGCGGTGAGGACCGAGGTTGTTAGAGTTAGCAAAAAGTCACAAAACTACTACAATTGAAAAAAACCCAAACCTGATTAATTTTTTTATCGTAATTAATCGCATGAATTCACGATTAATCACAAATTTTATATCTGTTCTAAATGTACAGTAAAATATTTTTCCTAAATTTTATACTCTTGTTAACATAAATGTGGACACAAATGTTAAACTAATAGAAATATGGCTGCATCTTTTAATCATTGATACAGTGATTTTGTAATAATTCATAAAATTGAGTAAAAAAGTGGGATATTGATTTGTGTTGGTCATTTTTCTGCCACTAGATGGCATAACTGCATTTGTAAGACATTGGTGACAGCTCAGTGCATTGATACACTATTTTCTTAATCATTCATAAAAATTTGTTAAAATTAAAATGATGTATTGTACTGTAAAAAACAAGTGTGATATTGATTTTTGTTGGAGTCATTTTTTCTGCATTAAAGGAACTTTAAATTAACGCACTCATTTTGACACCCCTAAAAAAACATTTATATTAATGAAATCAAATAAAAATGAAAACAATTTAAAAAAAAAAACTGATTCTATATCTTACGGTTGTCAAACTAACTATTAATAAATACTGTATTTCATCGCTGCTATGTGAAAAACACTTATTTCCTTTATTTTATGTTTTTATTTTTAAATTTTTGGGATGAAACTGGATGCAGACAACCCACATTTTTTTAGATACATAGATATCAATATTTGAGCCGATATGAATTTTCAGTAAATGGAAAACTTTTTTTTTTTTTAAATACAAATTCCAAGTCTTAAAGCATTATTGAACAATTTTCACATTTGAAAAATGTCTTTAAAAAAATCTATAGACAATAGACACCTTTGTTTTTAAATTCTAAAAAAAAAAAGTTCAGGGAGCTCCGAGGGTCATCAGCTGTTTAATGAAAACTAAAACAAGTAAATAGCTTCCTATCGTTTTCTACAGTAAATATTTTTTCCCAAAATTTTGTTTTTGATTTCAAACATGATCAAAAGTAGGCTCCAGCGCCCCCTGTGACCCTCGTGAGGACAAGCGGTTAAGAAAATGGATGCATGGATGATCAAAAGTTGCAGAGAGTTCCAAAGAATTCCAGGTTAACATAACAAACATTAGCCAGATGCTACGTAGCAAGTTTACCACAGACTTCATTTTCTCACTGCCATCTGTTTGGCCAAAATTTGGTCTCCCTACGGAGAAGAAAATTCTGGAGTTTGTTGTTGTTTTTGTGTGTACAAAATGACCCAATTTTTCGACCCAAGTAAAGGAACTGAACAATATTTATGAGTTGTTTTACACTAAAAGACCAATTTCTTGACTCAAAGTTGCGTCAAACTGACCCAAGTAGAAGATAGGTGTGCTGTTTTTTAGAGTGTAAAATCGCAATTTAAATGAATAAACATGATAGATATAGCTCATTATGTCAATTGTATTGATCTCAATGGCCTCCACACTTAAAATAAAATAGCTAAATGATCAGTGGTTGCTCTCTGAACATTTTCCAGATGCAGACATTTATTATTTTTCAGATTGTACCTGTATAAAGTTTAAATTATATGAGGTGGCAAGTACAGATATTTGTGTTTAAAAAAAAAAAGGACTGATCTGTTATATACTCAAGTAAAGTTCAGATAGTGGAAAATCTGTAATTTATTTTTTATTTTTTCTTTATATTTTTTTAAAAGTGTGTGTGTAAAAAAAAAAAAGGTTGCTAAGGAGAAAGTTTCCCCAAATGTGTTGCAAATGAATTCAAAGTCAAGGACTTTGTTGGCAAATAGTTGCATTCCAGTTGCTTTTGTGCAAATGAGGTCTGCTTCTTCTTTCTTTTCATATTTGCTTGGATCAAATCCCTCCCACTTTTTTTTTTGTTGCATCTTTTGTGTTTGCTCACACAACCTACTTCCCAAATTGTCCTCCTAAGCCATCACGTGGTGCTTGCATGACAAGAGGCATGCCATCTCCTATTGTTGTCGCTGGGATGAGCCTCCACTTTTTCTTTTTTCTTTTTTTTAATCCTTTAATCCAACACTAGAGGGCAGCTGTGCTCTTCATTTAGCCCCATCGTAATAGATCATCTTGTTTTTGGACATGTTTCACCCTGCTTTTCTTTTTAGCAACAAAAACAAACAAACAGTTTATCCTCCTCGCCGGCCGGCATGTTGCCTCCCGTTCTCGCCTGTGTAATTGCGATTTTATTTTAAACCCCGCTAAGTCTCCATCTCGTCTGATTGGCCTTGACAGTTTATTCCTCGGCTGCATTTGCACGGGAGATGACTTTGGAGATGTGCACATGAGGCTCAAGATGAGGCCAGGGGATGTTTTCTGCTGCCGCAGATGATTGTTGTTTATCTGAAAGGCCTCGATGAGAACGAGATGCTCTTTGTTAGTTTTAGACGTCGGTTTGATGCAAATTCTGAGATTTTTTACAAAGATAAAAATGAACATTTTTAAGGTATTTCACTCATTCATCCTTTTTTTTTTTTAAACTCCCTTTTGCTTGGGCTGATTTCTGTTGTCTTTGGGTACACCCTGGACTGGTTGCAGGACACATGCAGTGGGAATAAAAAGTCTACACACCCCTGTTCATATTCCAGCTTTTGTGATCTAAAGAAATGAGACCAACATAAATCATGTCAAAACTTTTTCCAATATTAATCGGACCTACAAGCTATCTCTCTCTCTCTCTCTCTCTCTCTCTCTCTCTCTCTCTCTCTCTCTCTCTCTCTATATATATATATATATATATATATATATATATATATATATTTTTTTTTTTTCAAGAGTCAAAGATTGAGCTTTTTGGCTGTAATTCCTTGGACAGTTCAAAATAGAAACCTGCTCGTAAGCAAACAAATGCAAAAATGTCAGGAAAAGCCTACTAGAACAACTGAAAGGGTGTATGTTTATGCAGAGGCACTATACAAGAGTTTGATTGTGATTGATTAATTTTCAACTGCACCACATCCCCATTTATGAGAGGGTGTGCACACTTATGCAACCTATTGTTTTGGGTGTTTATTTTTTACTTCTCTTCAGACTGGATAATGTTGCAGTGGCTTACAGTATTATTATTATTATAGTATAAATTAAAAATACATTTTATGACTCTGAATCTTCGGATTGTTGTTGTTCCTTCATTTCTTAAAAAAAGAAGACAAACCATTGATGTTGCACTTTTGCTTTTAGCCCGTGTCATATGTTGATTAATCGACTGGTTAGCAGGTCTGTTTCTCTGATAATTGCAAGTTGAATGTGTCCGTAGTTAGGTTGGTATTTGTTCTGTGTTGGTTAGTTGATTACCGGTCCTTACTAAGTTAAGTATTTAATTTCTTGGTTAAGTTGCTGTTAGATGCTTTTTGCTTGATTGATATGTCACCTGGTTAGCCAGTTAACTAGTTAGTTGGTTAGTAGTTACTTTTAGTTGATTCGTTGGTTGTCACTGAAGTTATTTAGCAGGTTTGTTAGTTGGTTAAATAGTAAACTGGATTATTGTCTAGCTGTTGAATACTGGAATACTTTATTTCTTGGTTCATTTGTCAGTTGGTTGTCTGGTTAGTTAGCTGGTTGGTTGGTTATATTGATAGCTGATTTAGTAATTGGTTGGTTGTCACCAAAGCTATTTAAACGGTTGCTCGTTTTTAACTGGTTAGTCGTCTGTTAAGGTAGTTTGTTGACTGATTGCCTATTAAGTTAGGTAGTTTATATTATTGTTAATTGGTTCATGTTTTGCTTGTTTCAGGGATTAAGGTTGGGACATCGTTTGTTTAATGAATTAATTGTTTGGTGGGTAAGTCAGGTAGGTTTTTAGAGTTGGTTAATGTTGATTGCTTGATTAATTCGTTAGCTCATTAGATTGTTTGTTGACATGCTGATTTATTTGTCTGATTACTGGATTGGGTGCTTTGTTCTAATGTATTTGTTAATTAGCTGGTTGGTGGGTTGGTCAGTTGTCATGTGGTCAGTTGTGTGATTGGTTCATTTATTGTTGAGGTAGGTTATTCCTCGGTGAATTTGTTGCTTGATTGAAAATTTTGCAAAGTAGTTCCGCCACGGTCCGTGCCATTAAAAAAAACATGGACGGATGGAGCTCTTGTTTTGGTTTTCTTGCATTGGCTTGTGCAGGTGAATTCTGCAATGGAGTCCTGGCACTGTAATTGAAATCAGCAGCGAACTTCATCTGCATTCATTGACAATAACAAGCCAATGCTGCACCGCCCCTCCGCTTCCTGTAGGCGCCCTTCTCGCCATGCGGCTGTCAGCCTGACGTGCACCGAAGACGACGAGGAGGCAGAGGAGGAGGGAGAGAAAGAGGGAAGAGAGAGAGAGAGAGAGAGAGAGGGAGGGAGGGAGAGAGCGGAGCAAACTTTGCGCGGTTGGGACCAAGCCCAGCATGTCAGCCGCGGGATCCAGCGCGCCTAGCACCGCGTAAACGGACTTTTGGAGGGGTGTTAGGAAAAACAAGAAGACGAAAAAGAGGGACGGCAGGCGCAGGCTGTTGATGCCGGATAAAGTTTGCGCGCGGCTTGGCAGAGCAGAGGAGCGAGGACACCCGCGCGAGTGCGAACTTGACGCCGTCATGGGCACCCTGCGCGATCTGCAGTACGCGCTCCAGGAGAAGATCGAGGAGCTGCGCCAGCGGGACGCGCTCATCGACGAGCTGGAGCTGGAGCTGGACCAGAAGGACGAGCTGATCCAGAGGCTGCAGAACGAGCTGGATAAGTACCGCTCGGTCATCAAGCCGGCTACGCAGCAGGTCCACAAGCAGAGCGAGCTGCACTCGGAGCATCAGCGCACCAAGAGGCAGGCCATCTCGGCCGAGCCCACCGCCTTCGACATCCACGATCTCAGCCACGTCACGCTGCCTTTCTACCCCAAGAGCCCACAGTAGGTAGCGCCCCCCCGCCCCCACCCATTCCCTTCTTCCCACGCGCACTACCTGTTGTCTGACTTTGCGCTGGCTGTTGCACTCGACGTGCCTTGGTGCGTAATGCTGCGGGAGGCGCAGCAGGTGGAGCACCTGTAGGACGAGCATGCCTTTAAAAGTCTCCTTTGATTAAAAAAAATAAAATAAAAAATACATATTTTTAGAGCAGTCATGTTACAAAGCAATTTTATTTCACATCACGTGCCAACAATAAGACGTCTCATTCTTTTGGGCTGTCATGAGTAATTAAGACACAAATCATTGTTGAATGGTTGGTTTGTTTGAATAGTTAAAATGTTGGGGAATTGGTTGATTGAGAGTGTAGACTGTGATGGAATCCGTCCATCCATCCATCCATCCATCATCCGTCAATCACAGGTGACTTTTTGGGCAAACGGCACACTACACCTCGGACTTGTCACCAGTCACTCCCAGGGTGCAAATAGAGACAGACAGACAGTCACTCTCACATTCACACACCGAACCCACGCGGTCTGCACCAAAGTCAGGTGAACGTACCATGCCGCCAGTAGCAAGTAAGAAAGTACAAACACTTTATTATTGCACTTTTGTAAAAGGAAGACAATTGATGTTGCACTTTCCTAAAAAGTTGTACTTTTTTTTTAAACAAAAAAAAACAACGCCATTGCACTTTTCTAAAAAGAAAACAAAGACACGTTGTTGCACTTTCTTTAAAGAGAAGACAAACCATGTATGTTGCGTTTTCCTAAGAATAAGTCAGATCTGTTGCACTTCCCAAAAAAGGAGAAAAAGAATGAATGGGACTTTTTTTTCGTATAAAAAGAAGACAAACCAGACACGTTGCACTTTACTAAGAAGAAGACAAACACGGATACTGCCCTTTCCTAAAAAGAAGACAAACATTGATGTTATTCTTTCCCAAAAAGACAAAATTCAGACATGATCCACTTACCTATAAAAAAGACAAAAAAAAACAAACAAGTATGCTGGACTTTTCTAAAAAGACAAACCATGCATGTTGTTCTTTCCCAAAAAGAAGACAACCAGAAAATGTATCTTTTCCTAAGAAATCTTGTCCTTTCCTAAAAAGAGGACAAACCATTGATGTTATTCTTTTGAGAAAAGAAGACAAATCATGCATGTCACACTTTCTTAAAAAGAAGACAAACCATGGATGTTGACCTTTACTACAAAGACGGAAAACCAGATACTGTATGTTGCCTTTTCTTAAAAAGAAAACAAACCATGGATGCTGCACGTAAGAAGACAAACCACACATCTTCCACTTTCCTAAAAAGAAGACAAGTTTAAAAAAATAAATAAACCATGTATGTTGTCCCCCCCCCACCCCAAAAAAGCTGAAAACCAGACATGTTGCACTTTTCTAAAAAGAAGATAAACCAGAAATGTTCCAAAAAAGAAAACAAATAATAGATGTTGTTATATATGTTGCCCTTTCCTAAAAAGATAACTCAAATGTATGTTGTTTTCCAAAAGATGACAGCTAGGAATGTTGCACTTTCAATGCAATTTCATCCAGGCAAGTTGTTCAAGGGTCATTCAGGGGGAATCGAACCAGGGATCTGTGGGGGACAGGTCACATAATTGACCACTCAACCACGTCTGTCCCCCCCAGTATGTCTATTTTGGTAGCGCGTGGCGGCGTAAGGTGAAAGGTGAAAGAGGAATCTTACGGGAAGCAGACAAAGGCAGTCTGATTCAGCGCGGGAGAATTTTCCACATGCTGGCAGCAGATTTAGTGGAGAGCTTTTTTGGAAGGGCTCAAGTGTGCCAAAGCCCGTTTAAACAAACTGCCAGTGCGTTGACGAAGAGTTCTCGCAGGCCCCTGCGCGTGTTTACCTTAAGATTTGACTATCTCGCCTCCTTTTAGACTCACTCCTTCTTTTATGCTCATTCACTTTGGCTTCTTGAATCAGAAAAACATTCAAAAGGTTCGGGTTTTCCTTGCGTTGGTATACTGGTGAAAAGAAAATCCCATTTACTAAATTGATGAGTTACCCAGTTCAACTGGTGAATTTATTTTTGTTAGTTGGTCAGTTCATTAATTGGTTCGCTGTTTGCAAAAATGTTTTTTTGTTACACTGTCAATTGATCGATTAATTGTTGCACCAACTAGTTAGTTGGTTGATCAAGTGAATTAGTTGGTCACTATTTACTTTGTTGGTTGGTTTGTTACTGCTTAGTTAATTGCGTGGTTAGAGGGTTGTCTGGTTAGTTGTCTAGTTTTTGTAGACGATTACTTTATTGGTTAATTTGTTGGCTAGTTGGTTGTTGATTGGTTGGTTGTATGATTTGTCATCTAGTAAATTATTTTGCCTCTTAGTTTACTGATCGGGTAATTAATTGGTTGGTGGGTTGTTTCTTAATTGTTTGTTGTTTATTGTTTCGTTAGGTATTTGCCAAATGCTTCATTGATTGATTGTTTAGTTGGTTTATGAAGTAGTTAGTTGGTTGTCTGGTTAATTAGTTGGTTGGTTTGCTTATTGGTTAGTTAATTGTGTGGTTAGATGTTTGTCTGGTTAGTTTTTTTGGTTGGTAGGTTAATAATTGAGTTTTTTTTTGTTTATTGGTTAAATAATTGGTTGTTTAGCTGATTGATCAACTGAGCTCTTAAGTGTTTTGTTTGATGGGTTAACAAGTAGAATGTTACATTGCTCATCAGTTAGCTGTTTATTGAATACTTTTTTCTTGACAAGTTGGACGATCAATTAGTTGATTGATTGTCTTGATCTTTTTAGTTATGTTGTTCTTTGATTTGTTAGTTGGTAGTTACTTTGTTTATTAATCAACTGGTTAATTAATATGTTGGTTGAGTACTCAATTGACTGGTTAGTCGGTCAATTTGTTAATGAGTTGCTTGTTAATGTCTGCTTAATTTGTTATTTGGTGGCTTCCTAATTTAGGTATTTTGTTTTCCCAGTGGTTCATTGAATGATTGGTAGTTGGCTGATGAAGTAGTAATTAGTTGGTTGCCTTGTTAACTAGTTAGCAGGTAACTGGTAATTAGTACTTAGGTAATTGATTGGATAGCTGGTTGATTGGCTAAATGGATGGTAGTCTGGTTATTTAGTTTGCTGGTTGGTTTGATTGTGGGTTAGATAACTGCTTGTTTAGCTAGTTGACAGTTTGGTTGCTATGTGGCTAGTTAATGAGTTGGTTGGTGGTCCAAGTTGGAGAGTTTTGATTCACCCAATGAATTTTAAACATTTAAAGAAGCCTAAAGGGGTTCTATTTAAAGAAGTGACAGGAAGTCGTCCCCCCCATAGACACTTAACATAGGAGCGCTTACACAACCGCTCTCCACTGTTAACCATGCTAGTGCATCAATAGCAGGACGGTCGCTAAGAGACACATCCTTGCAGAGGTTTGAATAATGTTTACAAGTGAATACAAATGTAAAGTAGATCTGCTGTACTCCCCAAAATGGAATGTTTTTCTCCCTTAGTCTTTTTTTCTTTACTGTAGCCAACAGAAAAAAACAAAAAGGCTTTCTGCTACTTCAGCGCAGAGCAAGAGAATAGAACACAAACACTAAGAGGACATGCCTCATATAAAAACATGGCAACAGCAAAGCAAGCTTCAAGAACGTCACTAAAAGTGAAGTTGCTCATTGTGTCGAGCAACTAAAAGGTCACGAGTGAGTCTGCGCTGGAACTCCCCCCCCCCCGTTTATCTTTAAGCGCTTTATTTGGCTTTAAAATTTAATAAATAAATGCAAGAGTTTGGACGCGGCCTCAGTATGTGAGATAAGGACAACTCGCTCCAATGAAAATTTCATTACAATAATCATTGCCGCACTAAACCTTTTATCATGTGTGCCTTTACTATTAAGAGACGTCCCACTCAGGCTTTTAGTGGCGTCCTGATGGCATATTTCTCATCATCATACCGACGATTAATGATTCCCTCTCTCTTCTAAATTCTGTATTTTTTTTGTGTGTGTGTGTGTGGGGGGGGGGGTCTTAGTTGAGCTGTGGCATTTTTGCAACATTTTTGAGCAGCTTCCCTTGGAAGCCCTTTAAGGCGAGGAGCCATATTTGTTAACTTAAGTGGAAAATGGTTGCCACTCATGATAAGGCAGAAGAAACATGGGATGTCTTGCAGCCAATCAGCAAAGATGATTAAATTAGATATAAGGACTGATATGTCATTGTTAATTTCCCAAAAACAACATTGTCTTTCCTAGGTGGTGAATTTATTGTAATGCAGGTGGAAAAATAATTCTCATCAGGCTTTCTCCTTTTGCCGCCACCGGTAAAAAAAAAGAAGAAAAATGAAAAAGCATTAATTATTTTATTAATAATTAATAATCAGTATTTAAAAAAAATCAAAAAGCTAAAATGTAATGTTTATTATTAATTTTAATAGTTAGCTAAAAATATAAAAAATAAAATAAATGTAATTATTAAAATAAAATAAAAGTTAAAATAATATATATATATATAGTTAAAATAATACATATAATAATAATATATATATATAAGTGTGTGTTGAAGTGTGCTTTTTAAATAAAGAAAACAGTTTTTCATAATGCTATACTTTATAAAAACATTATTGACATTAGGGATGGACAAATCAGCCTTATTTTAAGGTATCGATACTCGCGTCGGTGGCCGATACCAGTATCAGCCGCCTTCTTGTTGCAGTTTTACAATCAAGAACTAGGAATGCCAAATTGTAAGGATATAAAATTGCCATAATTTCATGCAATTTAAAGGCAAATTTCTCTATTGGGATAAATAGATCTTTAAAAATATCTCTCATTGTTTTAGGAGAGAATTTTACGGACTGGTGGTATCAGTGTTTGGTATTGGTGACTACTCAAGAGGTGAGTATTCATACTTTAGTATCGGCCTAAAAAAAGTGGTATCGAACATCTTTGATTGACATAAAAGAGAACGTTTGAACATTTTTTTGCCCCATTTTCTGCTTCAATTCAATTTAATGGTGGCAAGCAGTAAGCTGGTGTAAGCTGCAGCAATAAGAATCATCCATTCATCTTTGTTTGCTTATTAGGGGCCGGGTTGGGGGGGTGTTAGTTATTTGCTAAACATGCTCTTATTTCGCTAAGAAGTATTCAATTTGTCTCCATCCATGTTTTTTTTAAGCATTTATACAAAAACCATCACCATTGTTGCATTTGGCCGAGTGTTGCTGTTTTGCTTTTATTGGCTTCACACCCACTCCATCTTTGTTACAAGGCCCACGGAGATGAGAGCGGCTCATGCATCCGCCGTCTCCCTTCGACTGGCGCTTTATTCCTCCGAGCCTCCCCCACTTTTAACACCAACCCTCTAATGCCCCCCCTTTTAAAATTGCATAGTTTGCCCTTTTAAGGAAAGCCACTCTTGTTCGGCCCTAAACATTACCGTGCAGTGGACGACATCACCCTCCCCCAAAAAGCGGAAGGCTGCTTTTAATTTTTTATTTTTTTTATTGGAGTCTGCTCAGTGTCGCCCCAAGAGGCTAAGCATATAAATGTGAAGAGGCGACAAAGCTCCCGAGTGTAACAAGGGTAATGAGGCACATTTCCACAGGCTCTTGAAGCAGAAAATAATAGATTTCCAATGTTTTCCCTGTTAGTCTTTCACATTCCGCCTTCCCTCACCATGTCCTCTTTAATAAGGTTGTCAGCATCAAATCCTTTCAACGAGTCCCCGTGCCCTGCTGAGGAATAAAAAAAAAAATTGTAAAATAAAAATAGAAGCAACACCCGCTTGTGCAGAAATCTCCCAGGAGGAGCTTCAGTATCGTTCTCAGGAGCCTTAAACGCCCACCACAAGGACATTAGTAAAGCTTTTAGAGCGTGGGCGAGGGTGTCAAAAGCTTTGCAGGTGACAACGCGCCAAACATGATCTACAGACTGATACATCTCGCCTGCCGTCCACTCGCAAACATGACGCGGCCAGACTAGACATGAGATAAGCTCGAGTGAAAATGAAATGAGATGAAACAAAAGTTAAGATCAAATGGAGGGGACATAAAACGAGGGGTCAAATGAAATCAGTTAAGATACGAGGAAGAAGATAGTGTGTTGCATCGGGTGAGTTTGGGAATGACAAAAAGAGAGAGAGAGAGGTGAGATCATGTCGGAGATGAGCTCGTGCACTCGAAGATGGGGCCAAGGCCTGAAAGTAGTAATTGGTGTCAAGGAAGTCTGTTCAAGTGATACATCTTGACTGAGGCTATGAAAGAGAATAGATGAATGTGATCTAATCTCATTTCTTTTCATCTTTCGAGGTGAACTCAAATGGCTTGAAATTGAGTAGGATATGAAGGGGATTAAAAAAAATATTGTCAATTATTGGTGCCCAAAAATTGAAGAGCTTCATTTAGACAAAAATAGTGCCTTTGTCTCCTTCTTATGGCATATTGGTGCCAAGAAACTATGTTGAAGTGAGTTGAGGAGCTTCATTTAGACAAAAATAGTGCCTTATCAACACCTTGTAGCATGCTGATGTCAAGAAACGATGCTAAAGTGATTTGAAGATCTCCAATTAGACAAAAGTTGTGCTTTGGTGCCATCTTGTGCCATATTGGTGACAAGGAACTCTGTTGAAGTGAGTGGAGGAACTTCATTTAGACAAAAGTAGTGCTTTGTCACCACCTTGTAGCATGCTAATGCTAAGGGAGTGTGCTAAAGTGAATTGAGGAGCTTTATTTAGAGAAAAGTTGTGCTTTGGTGCCATCTTGGTGCCAAGGAACTCTGTTGAAATGAATTGAGGAGGTTTATTTAGACAAAAGTTGTGCATATTTGGTGCCAAGGAACTCTGTTGAAGTGAGTTGAGGAGCTTAATTTGGACAAAAGTAGTGCTTTGTCACCACCCTGTAGCATGCTAATCCTAAGGGAGTGTGCTAAAGTGAATTGAGGAGCTTTATTTAGAGAAAAGTTGTGCTTTGGTGCCATCTTGTGGCATCTTGGTGCCAAGGAACTCTGTTGAAATGAATTGAGGAGGTTTATTTAGCCAAAAGTTGTGCTTTGGTGCCATCTTGTGGCATACTTGGTGCCAAGGAACTCTGTTGAAGTGAGTTGAGGAGCTTCATTTGGACAAAAGTAGTACTTTGTCACCACCCTGTAGCATGCTAATGTGAATGGACTATACTAAAGTGAATTGAGGAGCTTTATTTAGAGAAAAGTTGTGCTTTGGTGCCAAGGAACTCTGTTGACGTGAGTTGAGGAGCTTTATTTAGACAAAAGTAGTGCTTCTTCATCCTATTATGACATATTGGTGTCAAGGAGCTATGTTGAAGTGAGTTAAGGAGCTTCATTTCGACAAAAGTAGTACTCTGCTGTGATCCTGTGACATTTACAGGCAGTGAACAGGGAACACGTGTCGTGGTATTCAATAGAAGGAGCTTAATCCTCACGTGTACATTTGCATGAAAACATTTGCATTGATTGTGTCACAGTGAGAAAAGTATTGCTAAGACGATGCATGTAATAAATAATTAATCTTTGCAAGTTATTCGTAATGTTTGAATCTAACCCTTATTTACAAGTTCTAATACTTTGTCAGTGCTTTTTAAAATCGGCACTGCAAGAGGGCGTGTGTCGGAGCGCTACAGGCTGTACTTTGGCAGAGGTGTTTATATATAGTTTTTTTTGGGGGGGCCAAGAAAAATACAAATCTATTTGTGCTGTTGTATTTAAGCGCCTGCGGTGATCCACGTCCACAACGCTGAAAGAAATGTGCTGCTACAAAAGCCGATGAGAACAAAGCAAGTCGGAGGAAGGTCATGAATAAATGTAAAAAAGGCTCGCTTCTTCTTGGCGGAGGTGGACTACTTTTTTTTTTTTTTGTCGCTAGATTAACCTCGATGCATATCATTAACCTGGCCGGTCCCGCGGAAACAAAGCCGACACGCTCCGGCGAACGAGCGCCTTTGATGACTATTCAAGGATGTGGTCAAACTTCTTTGCTTCTTGTTTGGCAAAGATCAAGTCGCCCCTGCGCGGCGCTCAAATGACTTGGCGGGCTTCTCGTCGTGCCGTCCGACTCCATCTTGGCATCGAGCGCTTTCATTGTCCGCACAGCTGCACCTCGACAACGCCTTGCAATTTATTGTTTGGTACGCACTTGCCGCAGCGTGTCCTCGTTTCGCACTTCGATGCACCCTTGAATGGAAGCAATTAGCTTGCGTTCGATATTTTGCCGTTGATTGACTTTTTTTTTTGCATGCTGCATTCGGGAGCGGCACAAGCGAGGCACCTAGAGGATACCGTTTAGCTTAATGCTAACAATCCATGTAAAATGCCATAGAGTGGCTAACGGATAGCATAGGAGTAAGTAGCATAAGAGAGTGCTATTTTTTATTTTATGCTCAGATTTACAGATGCCATGTCTGCTGTGCAGGGCGAGTGTTTTGTGGTAATGACGTCACAGCCACGGCCTGTTAGTGGTTTTTACACTCTAAAAACAGTTGGGTCAAAAATAAGCCAACTATGGGTCAAAAATGGAGCGATCCTCTACTTGGGTCAATTTGACCCAACTTTGGGTCCTTCAGCGTAAAACAACTCATAAATATTAGTCAGATCCTTTACTTGGGTCAAAAAAATTGGGTCATTTTGTATAAAACAAACCAGAAAGTTGGGTCAAAAAGACCCATAAAGTGGATGGGTCCATTTTTGATCCATAATTGGGTTACTTTTGACCCAACTGTTTCTAGAGTGTATTGTTTTGTTCTTGTAGGGTAAAAAAAAAGTTAGGTTTTATTTGAGGCGAGACGTTTATTTTTTCAAGTTGGTGATATTAAAAATACTAGGCTGCTTTCGCTCTGGACTGTTGCCCAAAATTTGGGATTTACAGATGCCACATCCAAGTAATTAGTCACAAAGTTTCCTTGTTCTTTCGCTAGGCGTCTATTTGCGGTCAGGCATTTATTGAAGTCAATGACAAATGCTTTGCAGCTTTTGATTGGGAATATTTTTTCAAACGTCACTTTTACAGACGCCGACACATGGCGGGATCAATAAATTAGTATGTAAAGCTAATCACAGCCGTTGTCTATGACGTGTATTTGAGGTGAGGCATTTATTTATTTTTTATTCCATGATCGGACATCTACCATATTAGAGTAAATACAATCAAATCTTTTGTTTTAAGAATTCTTTTGCTGGTCAACACCCAACCCCGTAGATCTTTCACAGCTGACATTTGCGCCGGGCCACTCTTGGACTCTATTTGAACCCGTAATGTACGACCGATGACATTTCTAAGTCTGATCTGGTCACCTTCTGTTTCCTCCCCTTTCGACTGCAAGGTCTAAAGATCTGATCAAAGAGGCCATCCTGGACAACGACTTCATGAAGAACCTGGAGCTGTCGCAGATCCAAGAGATCGTGGACTGCATGTACCCGGTGGAGTACGGAAAGGACAGTTGCATCATCAAGGAGGGCGACGTGGGTTCGCTGGTGTACGTCATGGAAGGTACGAGCACACGGAAAAGTGCATGCAAATTGCCAGTCTCCCTGTTTGTTTGTTTTTAATGATAATGACTGCTGCTCCTGCAGTCATGTGAAAGTCTGCTGCACTGCTTGTCTGGATCTATGAAAAATTATTTTGCTACAATAAAATATGATCAAGTGCTCAGATAAATCCTTTTATGAATCACTGTAGAGATGAGCACACAGAATATACTGCGGCAATATCTGTGGCACATTAAATGTAATAATTCATTGCTGACTACGAGCAGGCATACTTATATTTATGTATTTTTTAACTGCTAAAAATGTAGTCAATCAAATATGATTGTACAGTGAACGACTGTTTACTGCAGGGATACGTTTCACACCAACCTGCAATGTAGAGAGCCCGTTTGTTAACTTTTATTACTGTTGATTTTGTCCCAAAATGCTTTGTTTCAGTTTAAATTAGTAAAAAAAAAAAAATAATTGTTTTGGACAATATGTTCTTTGCAGCCCCGCTAGTCTAAATACGATTATTCTGGTTATTATTGCGGTAGTGGAATATGAGTTAAGCAGTAAAATCCAGCAGTTCCGCCAGCAGGCGGCCATTTTGCCACTTGCTGTCAAGTGAAAATGACATCACAGTTGCTCAGGTTTCAGGTAACAACCAATCACAGCGTAGCTTTAGAAAACAGGTGAGCTGTGATTGGTCGTCGCCCGAGCCCTGAGCAACTGTGATGTCATCTTCAGTCGACAGCAAGTGGCAAAATGGCCGCCGCCTGGGATGGATAAAAACAGCTGTTTTTTTTAATTCATAACTCATATTCCACAAGTAATATTAACCAGAATGTCATATTTAGACTAGTGAGGTCACTTACTGTACATATCACATATTATTGTCAAGAAATGTTTAAGGTTGACTTCCTCTTTAAGTATAGGGTATTTTTTAGGTGCGCGATTAAAACTCAATAAAAGATAACCCACCGTCAGTACGTCTGTAAACAGGGGTGGCAAATCCAGGTCCAGAAAGTAAAAACCCTGCCACTAGCTAGCTAGCTCCCTAGCAGGTAAACGAGCACCATGAGAGTTAGCTGGGGAGCTAGTTAGCTAACATGACAACTGAAACAATTAGCGATAAGGGCTAGCTAACATCAATGGCTAAAGTCAAAGTTTTTACTTTCTGGAACTGGATTTGCCACCTCTATCTGTAAAGTACAGTTGTTGTAAAACCGGCAGAGCAGATATAAATACATTTAAAATGGAAAACATTAATTGACAAAGACAAAAATGAAGGAAATTTATTTTGACCATATTTATAGTTAATTTTAGTTTTGTCAGCGTAAAATATAGTTTCAGTTGGTCTCCGTTTTTTTTTTATAATTTAATACACTTTCTTTATTTTGTCAACAAAAACGCTTTATCAATTTTAGTTGTAGTTATTTAGTTTATTTCCCTTAACGATAATAACCTTTGTCTGTGTACATGCATTGGCCTGGTGGGATAGTGTGTGCTGTCTGTCCCCCCCCCCCCCCCCCCCCCCCACCGGAATCTTTAAGGCTCATCAATTAGAGATGTCCGATAGTCGGGCTCAAATTCGTCCCGTTTATCGGTATGCGTCTCGTCTTTCATTGCTGACTTAATGTCTCAGCTAAAGATTTACAATCGACCCTCGTGGAAAGACTTTGCTCACAAGTTTCAAAGCAAGATGCAAGAAGCCGGCATCTTGTGAAATGATATTACACTGAAAGGTCAATGACATACTTTGGAGAATGCCGATATTGATCTTTCCATCTCACCCACATTTCCTGGAGGTTCGATTTGTCCTGGCGGTGGCTTGAGCGGATCTATTGGAAAAGAGAATCAGATACAGCTATTTGAACGTTTTTTTTTTTTTTTTTAATACCTCCACCGCTCTTTATTTGTGTGCATGTCCTGCGTAACTGCGTAATGGGGAGCCAGCGGACAACGAGCGTTGTGATGACTGCAGGAATGTTAAATGCTGCTTTTGTTCTTCATCTAATCTCCCGAGTCATTTGGGGGCGACTTCCAAAACGTTTTGTGAAGGGCAAAGTCAATTTGGCTTCAAAACAGGATAACATTAGGGATGCGAATCATTCATATCCGACAAAGTTGTAGCGTTTGCATTAGCGTCATTGAGAACTTTTCTTTGAGCTCAGACTGGTTGTGATGCGTTTGTGGTCCTTGTTAGCAACCAAGTATATATATATTTTTAATAAGCTTTACTTCAATTTTTAAAGGATTGTTGCTATGATAGCCATTGCTAACTTTTCAATAGGTCGATGCAGCGCCTTCTGTTGTTTTCTTCTTATTCGATCTTCATTTTGAGTGAAGATGAAACGAAATGGTTTGGTTGAACAGCTCATGGTTAAAATATGCAACGTTTAATTGTCTTTAGTTTTATTTGTCAGTTTTACAGTGCAACTGGAAGCAATAAAAAAACAGCTTGAGGCAGGCACGTTTTGCCAATTTCTTGGAGAACTGCGTGCGAGAGAGGGTGAGAACAGGCAGGATTCTCAGGACTCAGGATTTTTTATATATATATATATATATATATACTTTTTATACATTTTTACAAGTTAAATGCACAATGGCGTATTAGGGCCACGTATAAATATATATTTTTAGAGGGTAGTGGCAATATTGCGAGAAAAAAAATCGGAAATTTGCGAGTTTATAAAGTGGCAAATTCGCGAGTATATAAAGTGGCAAATATGCGAGAAAAAAACTCAGAAACTTACGAGAAATACACGTAGCGTAGCTATAGTCTAATGTGAGGATTCGTTGGTGGTTAACGGGACACCGTTTATAAATTAAAAAGGCAGGATGGAGATCATTCGTAATTTTAACTTTATTTTAACTTTACACGGCAGCTATAGTCACAACACTTCCTGATTCCCTATCAGCTGACTTAACACTAACCAATCAGAAGCTAGCATACTTAAGGTAAACGCAAGTGAATGACAAAGAGCAGCAGATTCGACACATCAACTTAGATACTTGTACAAAAAAAACAACCTAAATGTGTAAATAATAATTCTGGAAACATAAATGTACAAGTAAATATTTATTTTAACAATATAACTCAAGTGCTTGATTTGTTTGTTTTTTCCTCGCAAATTTGCCACTTTATAAACTAGCAAATTCTCAACGTCATAAAGTGGCAAATTTACGAGTTATTTTTTCTATAATTATTGGCCCCGCCCTCTAAAAAATCTATATTTATACGAGGCCCTAATATGCCATCGTATAAATGTGCTTAAATCATGTGGCAGGGGTGGAACTACATTGAGCAAAAGTAAGGCAACACATTTGAAGAGACTTGTCATTGTGCCGTGCAGATGTTTGGCCTCTTATCAGAACTCAGCGATTTTACTATTCTGCTCCATTTTTGTGACGACCGAGTGATCTTGATGATCACGCCAAAGGCGCTTTATAGTGACATTGACCCGTTCCAAAAATTAATGTTCCTGACAAATGTGGCACCATTTAAAAGGGTAATAAACAGACTTTCCAATGGTAAGATATTTTGCCAAGAAGCGATGTTGTAAGGAAAAATCTGCCAAACAAAAATGTCTTTACTTTTTGTCCTTCATTAACCCTGGAGAACCCAAGATAAAATATAAAATATGTTTTTTCCAATTTTAACCCTTTTTTTTTAACTAGCTCAGAGTTGCTAATTGATCAAAATATATATATAAAACATACTCCTAGGCATTCTGCAACATGATATGAAATAGATTAACAAAAAAAAAAACACAATTTTACCATCTGATGTTTTGCTGAGAAGATGGCTTTGTTTGGATTGATTTCCAGCTCAACAAAACAGCATGTTGCCAGCCATCTTGTCACCACCACTCTGGCTCATGTAAGTGCAATATTCATCCACTAGATGGTTCCATGCAGGGGTCAGAAGTGGCACTCTAGACTTTTGAAGTTAAATTTGTAAAAAAAAAAAAAGGTCTTTGTTATTTGAGTAGCAGAATTTATAGGGGCCAAATTTGACCCCGTGGGTTCTCCAGGGTAAAAAAAGAAGAAGAAAAAGTTATTTATTATCTTACCGCAATAACCTATAATGCAGATCTTGAAGTACTGCAGGCAGGTCTGGTGCATTTCCTCCCATGATAAATGTGGGTTCGCTGTATTTACTTTACAAATTGGCATCAATGTTGACCCGAGTTCAATACGTTTCCTTACCATATAAAGAGGCTACAGTGACATCCAGAGCCGATTAAACACTCAAGCAACGCAAGCGCAACTGCAAAAATGCTCGAATGAGAATGTAAACATCGCCTCCGTGCATCCTTTATGTGTTCTTCATTGTCCTGGCGTCGCAAGAATGACATCACCGGCTTATCTGCAACACGCAGACGTGGATGCGAGCCATCGAACGTGTCATCATCAAGCAGATAAAATGCAAAAAAAGCGCCCGCCGCTGATGAGACGCTACAAGCAAATCAGGGATTATATCTTTGATTATAATTACGGAACACTTTTGCTTATGGCGAGCATTGTGATGACAGAAACAATACGCCTGTAGATGTTGAGCTGGAAAACAAAATCTGGCGTCTATTGTATATATCTTTTTTTTTTTTTTATCCCCATAGTGTTTTGGTAATGAGGTTTGATCGCGGCTGTAAGAAAATGAACGTCCTGGAGGTTGTCTCGTCACTTTTGGGGTCTCCAATGAGTCAATGAGTAATTGTGAAGGGACTTTGTGATTTGAAGCGTATCGGAAACTCGACTGCTATATGACTTTTTTTTGTGGGACCCTTTGAGTGAGTTTGTGTAGATTTACATTTCATTCACTTATGATTTAGTGTACTTGTTTGTTTGTAGAAAACGCGAGAGACGCTCTGTGAATGTTTATAGCTAGCTTCCATTGTTAGCTGCCTATGGCTAACGCCTCGCGGTTGGTCGGCTAACGCCGTGCTAGCAACAAACAAAATGGAGTTTCAAACTTGGATGCTGGACCTGAGAGATTAGCTATTTTAGCGCTAGCTAGGATGGGGCTAGTAGCAACCAGGGTTATTATAAACTTGCATTTTAGTTAGTTTATATAATTTTTTTTTTTAATTTAGTTAGTTCGTTTTTATTAGTTTTAGTTAATTCAAATGCTTAGAAAAACATTTTTTTTATTATACATTTAGAACAGATATAAAATTTGCGATCAATCGTGAGTTAACTATTGAAGTCATGCAATTAATTACGACTATTTTTTGTTGTTGCCTGACACCCCTAATAAGAATATATGAATATATAAAATATATATTATAATAATAAAATAAAATATCTGCGATTGGCTGGCAACCAGTTCAGGGTGTTCCCCGCCTACTGCCCGAAGCCAGCTGGGAGAGGCTACAGCGCCCCCTATGACCCTTGTGAGGACAAGCGGTTAAGAAAATGGATGGATGGAAAATATATGAACGATAAATGAATGATAATCAATAAAATGTAATATATAATTCAATTTTTTATAATCATTTTAATCCAGTCAGAATTATGCAAGTGCAGAACTGACATTCTTTGGAATTTCAGTTAGGAAATTTTCAGAGGCACATGTTGATGAAAAATATTCCAGTTCTACCTTTTAGTGCCTAACCTTTTTGTACAATTTCCGACTAAAGTCTCCTGAGAAAAGCGTGATCCGGGGCAATCAGGGTAGTTTGCATGAATCATCGAGTGAGATCAGACGAGCCAGAAAGGATGCTCGCTCGCCGCTTTGATGAGGCGGGTCCATAATGAACTTTTGTTGTATCATTATTTTGTTTGCCCACATGGATCTTGTTTGAAAAACAGATCCTAAGTCAACGCAAAAGTGTTTCTATGGCGACAGGAGCCTCAAGCAGCCGGGACAGGTGGCTAATGATGCTAAGTAATAGAGTACTGTATTGACAATAAAACAGCCAGACCGTCACCATTAAACATAATCAAATGCAAGCACGTAGTATGCAAATAGACCCGAAAACCAAATGACACCTGTACTCCGGTACCATGTCGCAGCTGACAGTGCGAACAGTAACGCGTGAACTGGCGGACTCTAATCCAGAGCACTGGGAAAAGAGATTTAAGGATTTGTTTGGATGGCGTTAATACAGTGCAAGACTGGGCACGGGCCAAACATTTGCAAAGTGAACACGATGGCTTCAATTGCTGCAGCTGGGGATTTTCTTTGGCAAAGGACTCGTAGAAAGAAAAAAAAAAAGGGCAGAATAATGAGCTTCCATGGCAAGTTGAAACTAAGCAAAGAGACAAATTGTAAACACGCAGAAATGTTCTCATAAACAGCTACTATAACGAGGCACTGTTGCGAAAACTTTGCTCATTTGTTGTCTGTGAATGAAAGTTTTCTCAAATGGACACGACGACTTAAATCTAATGTTTGTTTTGTGTAACTGTAAACAGATCTGTTATATTGTTTTATATTTATGGCCTAGAAATGTTTTTTTTTTAAAATATATATATTTTTATTTTTTTATTATTTTTATTATTTTTCCTGGAGAGCTCAGTATTGTAAAAATAGATTTTTTTTTTATTTAGTTTTTTTGTATTTTTTAAATACTTTTAATAATTTAAAAAATAAATAAATATTTTTTTTAAATAAAAAGAGATATTAAAATAATCGATTTTTGCTTTTTTGAATCGATATCAGGCTCAAAAAGGAAAATCGATTCAATATCAATTATTCGATTTTTATTTTTAAACCCAGCCCTAATTACAGTATTTCCAAAAAATAGTGGCTGCCTGCGAAAATAAATGCCTTCCTCAAATATATATTTTTGTTTTTCATATCACAAAGACAACAAATGCTATTTCAGTTCACAGACGCTATTGTTCACACATTGATGTATTGGACCTATTTGAACTCATTTGCTAACCAAATCAGCAGCACCAAAGCACGCTGTTCATATGAGGTTTGGAGTCTTAGCTACCGCATGCAGTAAATGAGTATTTATGAATCATCTTTTGTAATGTGAGGACAAATGACGTCATCCCTCCACATTCTATAAACATCCCCGTTCGTTGAAGATTCTTCAATTGTTAGTCTATACGTCTCCTGTGATTGACTGGCAACCGGTCCATCATCATCTGGGATAGGCTTTAGTTCACACCCGTGACCGAATGAAGACAAGTGCTATAGAAACTAGATCAATGAAATAACCATTCCAATCAGAGGTGATTCCAATCTTAGACCAAGCTAATCCTTTTATCTCCACAGGCACAAAGAACTGATTTACAACTTCGCTTTGTGTTTTAGTTTTAGTTACTCACCCTTAAAAAAGTTTTTTAAGCTAAAGAGTAGTATTAGTTTTGGGGATTTATGTTGCAGCGTAAGAATAAAACAAATACATTCCATGGGCAAAGGTGTCTGCAGTCGTACCGCCGATACTGAATTATGCATGTTGTCTTTTAGAGAGGCTGGCTGGCGGCTTGCCCTCGCGCACATTTTACTAGCTGGAGTAAGCGAGGAGGCAGAGCGGGCGAGCGGGCGGGGCGGGAAATAGAGCGCCGAGTGTGTACAAGTGGAGTGCTCACTGTACATTGACAGTTTCTATGCCCAGCTTCCATATTCAATGCGGTCATTGATGCTCAGAGGACTTTCTTATTCAGCTCCAAGTGTTTCGGGGATTTGTGAAAACCTTCTGAGTTTGGCAGCTTTTCACTACAAAGTACCAATTATTTTTTATTTCTTTGACATACCTTCTGTAAAGGTAGCAATCTGACAGACGGCTAGAATTTAAGTGTGGGTTGATTTGAAAAGTTGCAAGAGTATAATTTAGAGGTGTCAGTTGATTATTTTTTTTTTTAATGGTAATTAATCGGATGACTTCAATAATTAACTGCCGTTTAATCGCACATTTTCTATCTAAATTTACAATAAAATGTATTTTTTTTCCCTAATTTAAATATTGTTGCATTTTTTTAAGTCATTGATACAGTAATTTTATAACAATTTTTAAAATATTAATGAATTAATTATGTACTGTAAAAAACGAGTGTGACTGATTTGTGTTTTTCTGTCACTACATATCATAATTGCATTTGTAACTTGTGAAATTATGCACATTTTGAAAAAACTTTCAAATACAACTTGACCCCAGTACACAAATATATGCATTGTTATTTAATTTATTACTGTTAAATTGTGTTTCACTGTACTCCTTTGCACAACGTTGAATGCTTTTATTTTGTTAAGTTCAAAACGGATGCGAATTTGTAAATAAATGACACAACTTTACTACAAAGGAGCCAGGAACGATCAACGTGTTTTTTTTCATATTAAGAGCAATTTAATTGAAACAAAAAGTAACGTGCGAAATTCTACATATTTTAAAATTGTAAAATATGACTTGACGCCAGTCCCCACAAATATATGCGGTATAATTTAATTTATTATAGCTAAATTGTGTTCTAGTGACTCCAGGATAAGTATTTTAATTTTTACATTGAAAAAAAAAAGTTTTTTTTTATGTCTTAGTTTTGGATCAAATTGAATTAAAAAGCATCTTAGTAGACTAATTGTACTTTGACTGTTCTCGGTTTCAAAGTTGAAAGTTTCAGGTGGATTTAAAAATCCAAATATTTCATTTGGACCAATAAGAGTGGAACTCACAGTTTCATAAGGTATTTTGAAATCTTATAAGGTAAGCAAAAACGGCATCAAACTTTTTGGTCTCTTGACATACTTGAATGAGACCTCTCATTTACATACATTACAGATTATGCTTGTACTGTTATGCAATATCTTGTGTCCAAAGTTTCAGATTTTAAAGATTTAAAGTCAACAAACACATTCGTATAATTTCATTCCCTCACCCGTCGAGGATGGGTTGGAGAATCGATAAGGAATCGCTAAATGACCGTCAATTCCCATCCAGCGCATTGATGTTCTTTTCAGTCAGGCACTGTCAGATGCTCAGGGCATTTTTAGCAGGTGTCATAGAAACTCTCCCGTCTCCTTGCGCGCTAAGTGAAGGCGGGATCTCTTTGTAAACGGACCGGTTGATTGTTTGGCTCATGGGAAGTCTCGTAGTTTTGGTTTGAAATAAATCTTTTGTGACAGCACTTTCAGGATTTTCTGGCACAGCTCTTACAAAACAGATGAATGGATGATTGAATACGTGCGGTTTCCTGGGATCTACCGGTGAATAACAATGAGGATATACCTGCTCACCACTTGCACTAAGCGCAGAGTTGAATACCTCTTTATATCGCGACACTCAAACAGCTGGTCGGAATTATTGTGTGCATCTTTAACTCATTCACTGCCATTGACGGGTATAGACGTCAAAAATTCATTTGAAGTATTTCTATTAGTTTCACATTTTTCCCTCTTTTGTTAACAAGAATATGAAAACCTAGTATTTTTTTTAGAACAGATATAAAAATTTGTGATTAATCGTGAGTTAACTAGTGAAGTCATGCGATTAATTACGATTAAAAATAGTACTCACCTGACGCCCCTAATTTTTAATAATATTTTCTTAAAAAAAAAGAAAAGATTATTATAAAAAAGAAGAAGAAATCAGGCGATTGCAATATGTAATCGTAATTAATTAACTCACGATTAACTCATTCACTGCCATTGACGCCTATAAACGTAAAAATAATAATTTATATTAATAATAATAATTTTATTTTAATAATAACTATTTCTATTAGTTTAAAAATTTTCCCCACTTTTGTTAAACCTAGACATTTTGTTTTTAATCATCTTTTTTTCTTTTTAAAGAAAAGAGTATTAAAATTTTAGGGGCGTAAGGGAATTAATTTTTTAAATTGTAATTAATCGCATGACTTAGTTAAATAGTTAACTCACGATTAATTACAAATTTTATATCTGTTCTAAATGTCCAATATTTTTTTCTCTCTAGGTTTTCATACTCTCGTTAACAAAATTGTGGGGGGGGGGGGGGGAATGTTAAACTAATAGAAATAGTTCAAATGAATTTTTGACGTCTATAGCCGTCAATGGCAGTGAATGAGTTAATCAGGTTCAAACAACATGTGGCAATTGAAAACCCCGAGTGTGTGTCGGCATTTTTCCTCATCTGTATATTTTGTCATAGGATCGTTCCTTTTGGCTTCCTCCCGCACCTTATCACATCTGTCACCTTGCACTCCAGCCTACGGGCTGAAAAGCAGACGTGGAAATTTATCTGTAATGACTTTAAGCGCTCATCATTTGCTGCGCTTGTAAACGTCTTGGTGTCTACGAGTCTTAACAATCGTGATCATAATTCCAGGCAGGGGAAAGGATGGCTGGCTTTGAACCTGTTGTCATTTCAGGGATTTTGCTCTCGGGCTTACTTTTTAGATTTGTGGTAGAGTTTGACCGGAAATACCCCAAAAGCTGAGGACAAATATCCTTTTTGTGTTGCCATCAAGTAATTGAATTTCACAAGTTACTTCATGTTAACGATTAGATAGCCCTTAATATGAAAAGACAAAAGCACTGAGTTGTCACCAATGTCTTACAAAGGCAATGATGCCATCTAGTGAAAGAAAAATGGCATAAATACAAATCAGTATCAACAACTCAATTGAATGAATTATTATGAAATTACTGCATCAATGACTACAAGAAGCAGCCATATTTCTATTAACCCCCCCCCCCCCCCCCCACACACACACACACACACACTTTAATGTGAAGAAGAGAATGAAAACAAAAAAAAGAGAGAACATAAAATTTACGATTAATCGTGAGTTAACTTTTGGTGTCATGCGATTAATTACGATTAAAAGTTTTAATCGCCTGACACCCCCAATACATATATAAAATGGATGAATTGATGGCTTGGTCAAATTTGATTGAGACGGTTGTAAAAAAAAAAAAGTCTTAAGTTGGACTTCCTTAAACCTTCTTAAATGTCTCCTAAAAGATTTCTTCCAAGGCTTCAGATGGGTCCTCTGTAATCTGTTACAAACCTTCGACGCAATCAGCGGCGCCACTAGAGTGTGACTGCGTGTCACGCAAGTGTGAAAAGGACACAATTTGTGAAGCTAATTAGAAGGAACACCTTTGGTTACCCCAACTACCGGCACTCTGCCGTTATTATCACTCTGTTCACGCGCTAATGATAAGGATCCCCCACCTCCGGATCCCCCACCTCCGGATCCCCCATCTCTTTTCGCGCGCTGATAAGCAGTATGAAAATAGCAAATGCTTGGGATTGCAGAAAGACAAGTGCACACGCACACAAAGCCGTCGCACTGTCACGGTTGCCTGGCAACTTAAGCGAAGTAGACCTTAAAAGTGTTGCGAGTGTTGCCTGCGCATTTTTGGGGGAAAAGCTTCTCAAAGTCGAGTGAGACTGACACACTTTGCTTTGATGGTCACCAGGGAACGCCGCTTCAAGTATTTGATTGTCAAAACCATTGGAGTGTCGTGTCCTGACATTACTTTATATATATATATATATATATATATATATATATTGATCAGATTCCGATTTTTGGGTGTGCGATTCGATTCAGAATCGATTTTTCGATTAAGAACGATTTTTGATTCAAAATGATTTTATTGACAATGATTTTTGCTTCAAAATGATTTTATTGACAATGATTTTTGCTTCAATTTATAGATGTTCAAGGAATCGTAACGATTTACTCCAGTCTGACTCGCTAATGCTAATTAGTGCTCTACTCGCACTTTTATCACTCAAAAGAACGTCTCCAAGCTGCAAAAAAACCCCCCCACAACTTTAATTGGAATAACTTGATCGTGACTTTTTCCTTCTACTCTCTAATGTGGCTACAACTTAACAGTGTGTCAGACCGCGTGGAACCACACTGCCCCTAAGTGGCCAAAGCGGGTACAGCATGAACAGCGCTCCCAATAAAGGGGAAGACAGTGTAAAATAATTTAAAGAAAATCGATTTGGGGATATTTAAAATTGATTCTGAATCGCATTAAATGAAAATCGTGTTTCTTATAAGAATATTTTTTTGGGGGCACACCCCTAATATATATATATATATATATATATATATATATATATATATATATATATATATATATATATATATATATATATAGGTTTATCAGGATTCCATTATGGAAAAGGGGGATGGGTGAGGAGAGTTTGGAATTGGAATGACACTCACCTGGTTATCTTGGCTTTGGTGTTTAACCCCCCCCCCCCCCCCCAAAAAAAAAAAACCCGCCATGCTGACTGCTGTGCATGTCCACTTCAATTGCCGGCAAAAGCCAAGGCACATTCTGGCAAAGAAACAAGAGCCGCATGTTATTAAATCCCAAGTTTGTTATTAAATCAAGCACACGTGGAATTATACTTCACTTCCAGTTCTGCGTGAACTGAACTGATTGTGTTTTGCTTCGCCGCTTGACCGACCGTTGATGCAAAATTCCGCCTTTTAAGAATGTATGTACTTTACTGCAGTGTTTGCTAACCTTTAGCAGATAATGATATAACGCCGATCTATTATCAATTTGGTCACAAATGTATTCACGTAATGTGGCATGCGGGCCTCATTAGAGTAACACAAAGCTGTTACAGGTGGATTCATAGGTTAATTGTACCTGCGGCCATTAAGAGGAATGACTGTCACTATACTGTATACTGCTGGCATAGATAGATGAACAGGATGATGATTTTAATTTTGTAGTAACTAAATAATCACTTCCACTTTCAATTAAGTGAAATTGGATAATTTACCCCACAGCGCTCCTGATGATCACTCACAGCACACAAATGTGCCGCAACACAGCGGTAGGGAATCACTAAAATGCTACGACACAACAAAAAAAAAGGATCACATCAATTAATAGTATCGTGACATTAAGCACTTTTTTCCAATGGCGCCCAATCTCATTATTTTCCATTCCAAAGGCAACCTGCCCCATCCTAATCATTTCAATTGCTTTGGTGATCCATTCTTTATGGGTCGCTGGCTTTTCAGCCATCCAGTTATTCATGAGCATCTCGTGTGTGAACAGGAGAGAAAGATTTTTTTTTTTTGCTCTCGGGAGGTGCGCTGCAAATAAGCGGATCTCCCGGGATACATGTTTGTGGCGTGGATGGAATGGCTGGAATTAGCGCTAATTATTACTTGCTTTGTTATGCCCAACTTCTTCTATCTTTGATTTTACTATTATAGTTCCTTCACCAGTACCGCATTTCATTTATTTATCGCTATCCGGCTAGCCCATTTTGTTGAGTTTTGATAGTGTAACACAATCTGTTAAGGATCTTAAATTGCCCAAGTTTTTTTTTTGGACAATGGTGGGCCCGCTTTGCATTTTTCCATATTTCATTCTAAGAAATATCTTCCTCTCGCTTATGTAGGTCACAAAAATTTCACGCACAAATTTGAAATGAATCATTGTCGCTTTTATTCATTTAGGTGTAGAAGTTATTTGAACTCATTCACTGCCATTGACGGCCATCGACGTAAAAAATTTATTTGAACTATTTCAATTAGTTGAACATTTTTTCCCCACTTTTGTTAACAAGAGTATAAAAACCTATATATTTTTATTGTACATTTAGAACAGATATAAAATCTGTGATTAATCGTGAGTTAACTAATAATATTATTATTATCATTATCACAGTCATGTGATTAATTACGATTAAAAATTGTAATCGCCTGACACCCCTAATTTTTAATGATCTTTTCCTTATATATATATATATGAAGATTATTAAGAATTTAAAAAAATATAAAAAAAGAAAAAAAAGAAAAAAGAAAAATTAGGGGCATCAGGCAATTGGTGTTAGCGTCTAAGCTAGCAACAATATTGAGCCAAGTAGTAACTTGGAGAAAGTAGCTCTGCTTTCTAAACTTGAAACAATTAATTCCTTCAAGAAACATATAAAAGCATATAAAAGAAAAATAATGAATTATTTTCCACATTGATGCAGATTTTTTTCAGATACTTTAGCCCCATGCTAATATTTGAATGCTGAACTAGCAGGGCCAAAACTGGACGTCAACAAGCTTGCTTTTTCATTTTGCCTCGTCATGTTCTTGTCACTTTACACTCACACACTCAAACAGGTACTTTGTTTTTTAATTCCAACTCCTCAAACGCCGTGAGACGGACACATTTCCCTCCATTTCACTCCGCCTTACATTTTCTACCCGCGTTGACCTCAATCTGTCCTCCTGTCACTCGCGTCCTCCACTCGCTCATCACCCTGTCTTTTTTTTTTTTTTCCTGTCCTCCGTCCAGCAATCTCGGGCTCATTTCCATCCTACTGTCCTCCGTCTTTGTTTGTCTCTCATTTTCTCCCGTCAGATAAAGGCCGAGGTGGCCTTTGTGTCAGCCGGTATGCCCATTTTTAGCTCCTGAGAGGCCGATGAATGGACCCCAGTGAAAGACGTAATTAGTAAGGATCCAAGAGCTCTGATACGCTTGGAGAGTTCTTCAACTTCACGCAGGGTAAATGTTTGCAGTTTAAGCATGCTTGAAGGGGACGTGTGATGGATTTTTTCACATATCAAAAGGTGTCCTCGTAGCATTTTTATTTTTTTTACATGCTTTCAATTCGTTTGAAATCTTACAATTAGATTTTTGTTATCCTGGCTCTCGCATTGTATATGAGCATCAAGTTAGCTGACTTTTTTTTTTTGACGAATTGATATTGTTTGGTTGAACATTTTGGTGTAGGCTGCTTTTGTTTTATGTGTGAATTTTCATTATCCTGATAACTGATCTCTCACTGTCACTTGGAAAAGACTGATCTTTTCCAGTCGAGCTGCCAAGTCATGGGCAAAGTACTACTCAGTGTGGGGACAGTATTATGTAAATTAGCTTCACTGTTACGTTAAAACCCATTAAAATTTTCCAACAGGGTATTCGCAGGAGCATTTTCAGCAATGGCAGCTCAGAAAAGCTTTACTGGGTTATTTAATTTAACATTTTAATGGTGGACAGGCAATCCAGAGACCAACTATTTGTATAGAAGTGATCAGTGGTGTAGTCCAGGGACTACGCGCGTATATACCTACTTCTTTTTCAGTCAATTTGCGTCTACCCACTTCTTAATCCTCCTGGATGCGTTGTTTTTGTGAACCATTCAGCCATGGCCACTGATCTGTATATATTACTGGATGTGCTCTACCATAGCCGGGCTCTGCTATCGGCTATCCAGGTGTATGTACAGATCAGTGGGCATGACCCACCCTCCGCTGCCTCTAACTGGCTGGCCCGCACTCGCTGTCTTATTGGTTAATGAAAGGCATGAGAATTGATGCCCCTATCAGAAAATGAGTAGGGCGGGTCATGCCGAGAACTTTATTTCTAACGGGTGGGTGTCAATGCCACTCGAGTTGATTGACAGGTCGCTCTGTCTCCTGCGTGAGGCAGAAATAAATAAACGTCTTTCCAGTGAGTGACGGCATGCAGGCTATCCGGACATACATTGTAAATACAATGAAAACATCATTCAGGGGTAAGTTTTAAAGTTGTTTCCAAATAAATCATTGTTTTAACGTGGAAATATCACTGTACAGAGAAGTTTTTTTGCCGCCAATATATTGTAGTTAAACTGCGTTTTGGCTAGTCGAATGTTATGAAATGTTATCCTAACGTTAGCAACTTAGCCCTAAACTAGCTAGATTAGGATCATGTAGGGCAGTGGTAAATAAATAAGTGTGCAATAATTATCAACATCAACAAGTCCTCCTTGGGATCATGCTACTAGTTGGTTTTCAAAACAAATAATTGAGTTAACTTTAAATAAAGCAGAAACTGAAAAAAAGCCAAGATGGTTTCTTGCATGTATGCTACTTAAAAAAAAAATATATATATTCAATATATATATATATATATATATATATATATAATATATATATTAATTACGATTGAAAATTTCAATAAAAAAATAAAAATAAAAGATTATTAAAATTTAGGGGCGTCAGGAGATTGAATTTTTTAATCGTAATTAATTGCACGACTTCACTAGTTAACTCACGATTAATTGCAAATTTGATATCTGTTCTAAATGTACAATAAAAAAAAACTCTAGGTTTTCATACTCTTGTTAACAAAAGTGGATATATATTTTTAAACTAATAGAAATAGTAAAAATATTTTTTTTTGCGTCTATAGCCGTCAATGGCAGTGAATGAGGTTTTCTGCCACTCGGATTATTGAAGCAAAGTAAGAAGTGACATCTCTTGTCTTCATCATTTCTGTTCATCTGACGGGTGGAGAATACTTCGACTTACACCGTCACAAAAAGTCCAAAATCAATATCATAATTTCGACTGCTGACACTTGCGAGAGCCGACCGGCAGTCTGTGTCACTCGGGTTGGTTTCACCTTTTTGCATCATTCTTTGGGATTTGTGAAACCACTCCAATTCCGACATTTACAGCTTTGAGGCCCAATGTCTGTGTTTTGCCACATTGCGGTGCCGGGAGAGTTGGGAAAGCATCCAATGTCACTTAATTGCCCCCAAATGTTTCTTTATTTACTAGAATTAATTTATTTTTGTTCTTCTGTCAATGCTGATACACTGAGTTGATTAGCTCACTTTTTCTCTTAGCCGCATCCCAATTGGGCTTGAATTATGAAAATAGTATTTTCATTTCTTACTTCTTCCCAGCTCATTAATATTACATTATTCACTGCTCTTTTTTATTTTTATTTTATTTTTTTTGTGTTTGTGCTCATTTAAGACTTCGGCTTATATCCATAATTCTAAGAACATGGCACTTCTTTGATCAGAAGGAATGACGCATCCTAAAATTGCGCTTAGTGTCACAACTTCGCCTGAAAACTTTTGACTCATTGGCTCTTCCGTAAGAATATAATTTCACTTGAGCCGATGCGGCTATAAATATCTTTGTGTCTGTTTATTTTGTTTTAGAAGGATCTAATGGTTGTTTACGGCGTTGATACTGGGGTGTGTTTGCGGTTTCTTAAAGCAACAATCTGTTGCAGCATCTTGTTGCTACGGCAACCACAGATAATCTGCTTTTATCAGATCTGTAGTCTGTGTTGTTACTAACAATGTCATAACTTTTGCTTTTACTATCATGCTCTAGCCTGGCAGTGATTTACTTGACTGACTGCAGGGAAAGTCGTTTGAAAAAAGAAAAAAAATCTTTAGTGTTCTGAACTCCTATTTCCATGCCAGTAGGTCTGCATGGATGTTGCTAGTGCCGCAATGCATCTGGCAAAACAAGCGTAGTCAGCCAGATTCTTAACTCATTTGCTCCCAAAAACGTTTAAGTACGTTCTATTTTAAATATTACCATGCTCCCAAAGACATATTTATACGTTTAAAAAAAAAAAAAAAAAAAATGCTAGAGCATACAGGAGGCTTTGAGGCAGCCTCTGAACTGAAGAGGGACCCTTGAAGAAGGGTAGTTATTACAAAAACGGCCAGCAGGTGGCAACAGAGTATAAGAGATCAACCAGGGTCATGTTGCAAAGACTTTTAAACTGATTTGTGAATAATGATGAAACTTAGCTTTATTCTAATGCTAATTGGTGCAAAATGGAAACAGATAGAAACATACTTTCTTTTAGTAGGTTTTCACGTTTTCGTAGCAATAGAACACAATATTCTGTGGGCCTTGCAAAATCAGTCAAAATCCAGTAAAACAGCCGGTTGCAAAGGGGGTTGAATGAGTTAACAATCGATTTTTACAGAATATTATTTTTATTTTTCCTAGCCTTTATTAACTCTTGTCGACAAGCCTTCAAGCAAATAAAACGTTTTTCTTTAAATAGTTATTTTTCTACACCCCATTTTTTTTTTTTCATGCTTTAAGATTTCATCATTTTCTGTAAAGGTGAAAACAAATCAATCCTGTGATTTTCTGCTTTAAAGCGCTTACTTTCATGCGTGTGAATAAACAAGCAATTTCTATGATCTTTCATCTATCAAAGACAGCAGATGGGGATTCCTCTGAAGCCTTTTCAGCTTCTGCTGAATAGCGCCCGCGTCTGACCCAAAGAGATTGCAACGCTCGCCGTTCGGCTCATTTTTGAGAAACCCTTCAAACTGTCACAAGGAAGGTGATTTAAGGTGATTCCGTGAGGTCACCAACTTGAGGTGCATTGTGCCACACGCGTATAGTAAGCCTCGGGCCATTCATCACCAGGACAAAAACAATGTTGTACATGGTACGCTATCAGCTCTTTTGTGACTCCGCTCGATGGGGATAAGATTGGCTGATCCGGGTGGCGGCGGAAGGTCCGGCAGGGATGACGTGTCAGCATGTACACTTCATTATCCTCCGTGGGATTTCAATTCCCCAGCATCCTGTTTCATGATGTTCACCAGCACCCCCATAGCCAAACAACAGTGGGAGGGGGAGAAAATTCGGACCCGCCAATGTTACGGCCTCAGTGTGAATGGTGAGTTTGATGCGCTTTTCTCACGGGTTATTTTACTGCTTAACCCTTTAGGGAAGTAGATGGAATTTAAACTGGGGTACAAATGACATGTAAGATAAAAGCGCCTCGTGGTTTCTCACAGCCAATCTTTCATCCAAATGTCCGTCCATCCGTTTCTTTATAGCGCTTATCAAAGTAAAATTGTAAATTCACTTTCATTTTGAGTTACAGTAATTTAAAGTTCAAGAACACTTGAACCCGGGAGCCCGGGAGGTGTGAATTTTTGATGCAAGTTGAAAGTACCCTGCATTCATTTAGATGGAAAAGTGGAACGAATGATATCCAATGGAAAAATGCAAAAAAATAAACAAATAAAACCAATAACCGATTCTAAAAATATTCAATAGCGACAACCCTGTGATATATCATTCAATACATAATAGTGTTACAATATGTTCTTTGTAGTCAATTAATCAGACTCGAGTAAATCATCTCATCAAAGCGACAATTGTACAGTCACAAAACATCTTTTTTTTTTTTTTTTTTTTCTGGAGTTTTTCAGTATTGTTCATTTGGTAATTTTACCGATTTGACATGTCATCATCACTGCTCTCTTTTTTTTTTTTTTTTTTTGTATGTGTATGTGCGTGTCACAAAACATCTTCACCTGGTTTCATTTCCTTAAGTAGCATTCAAATGAAGGAGCAAGCAGCTGCTCATGTTGCTTATACTGCTGAGATATTTTTAGCACCCGCGAGAGATAAAGTCAACCCAAAAGACAGCGGCTCTCTGGAAGGCCTCCACAATCCCATGTGATCTTGATACAGGAGTGGAGTGGGGGGGGGGGGTTGTAGGGGGGAAGTAGTTTCAGTGGTGTGTCCCGATGTCCCGCCATGTGGAGCGGCATGCTGCGCGCATTCAAATGATCCGCCGAAGGCAAAACCCCGCATCCTCAGGATGGGGTCGAAAGATGGCATGCTGAGACACATCCAGCGTGGGAACAAACAAAAAAAAAAAAAATCAAATGATGTTCATTATACATGCGGAATTTTATGCATTTTTCATTCCATCATCCTGCTCCATATTTGACTTTTGTCCACAGCTGTGTAGTTACTCGCACCTCAGACCCTCTAGCCAGCGGATGTGTTTATTTGCCTGTAGCGCTATTTGCATAGGATTTGAATAACTCTTTCCGACGACAGGTGAGCTGGAAGCTTCTGCACCCAACGCTGTCATAAAGCAAGCCTTATTGAGATGCTAAAAAAAAAAGAGAGAAATAAGAGCCAAACCTTCCCGCGTTTGATGAACTCGTTCTTTTTAGAAGAGCAGCATTCATCAAATTCAATGCCGCCATTCACTGAAAGCATTCCGGCGAGGTCCAAAACCGGCATCCTCCTCTGACTTCAATAATTAATGCCATGATTCTACACAGGAAATTAATAGTTTTGTGCAGAACAACTTGAAAATACCCTGGCGTTTATCCTCGCACAGATCCAGTCTCGGCCATGTTGTTATTACAGCCTTGCTTGCTTGAGTCGTGTCCTTTTCAAAAGGTCGACAATTATCCGACGATTATAAGCCGTGGATCCATTCTTGTTGAAGCAAACATTGACAAATGTTTTCTCTTCCTGTCACTTGAACACCGTGCTCAAATGTTTACCTGACACTGACACGAAAAGTGGTACAATTAGAGCTTTCCCAGTGATTTGCCACAGACGTAAAGGTAGGATGAAAATGTATTTGCCTGCCCTTTTAAGCTCAAACTGGGTATGATTGCCAAAGATTGCTTGAGTGGTCCGTGACAAAGGGGTGGAAGCTACAATTCATACCCTACACGCTAATAATCATTTGAATAATCGTGATTATTATTTTTTTTTCCGTAATCGAGCAGCCGTACACCTGATGAAGTCCTTTTTTGTGTTTTTGGGACATTATCTTGTTGCATGATAAAGCTTCTCCCAATGATCCCAATCCCAATTTGGATGCATTTTTCTCTAAATTGCCAGACAAAATGGTTTTGTTAACTTCAAAAGTTATTCTGCTGCGGCAATCGGCAAAGTCTGCTTTGGTAGAGGACTACAGAAATTGGAGAATATTTACTGTTGAGACGCTGCAATTCCGATTGTTTGAACAGTCGGAAATTAAAAGAGGAATCTAAACTTTCGCATTAGAAGCCGCTGTAGTTAGTTGGCAGCCCCTGGTTGTCATGGTAACGGAAGCCAGATTCGCCATTGGCCCGGCAGTGTACAATTGCTCACTTGCATGAGACGGGAAAAGCCGTTTCAAATGGGCTCATTTCAGAAAGACAAGAAATATGTTGTCATGTTTTAAATCCTAAAAAAACTTATTAACTCATTCATTGCCATTGACGGCTATAGATGTCAAAAATTCATTTGAACTATTTCTATTAGTTTAACATTTTTTTCCACTTTTGTTAACAAGAGTATGAAAACACAGAGAAAAAAAATTGTACATTTAGAACAGATATAAAATTTGTGATTAATCGTGAGTTAACTAGTGAAGTCATGCGATTAATCACGATTAATCTTTTCTTTTTCTTTATATATATTTAAAAAAAAAAAGTTTTTAATCTTGTTTTTTTATTTAATTTTTTATTTTAAGAAAAGATTATTAAAAATTAGGGGCGTCAGGCGATTAAATTTTTTAATCATAATTAATCCCATTACTTCACTAGTTAACTCAATCAATCACTTTATTTCATAAATTTTTAAAAGAAAAAAGACAATAAAAAGCCAAATTCAAATTCCAAGTAAAGCAAAAGAATGAAAGGGGACAGAAAGAAGTAAAACTTGTTTTGTCTGCCCCTGATCAACTAAAAACAAAACAAACAAAAAACGTACAATTAATCACAAATTTTATATCTGTTCTAAATGTACAATTAAAAAAAAACGTTTTCTAGGTTTTCATACTCTTGTTTACAAAAGTGGGGAAAAATGTTAAACTAATAGAAATAGTTCAAAATGTTGACGTCTATAGCCATCAATGGCATTGAATGAGTTACTGTCTTCTTTATAAAGAAAAGTGTCAAGGGTACAAAGGCAAGCACTTTAGTACTTTAGAAGGTACAATTATGCCATTTCTTTTTGGCAGCGTAAGAAGCTGCGACGATGATTTGTTCAAAGTAGAGATGAAGCCTTTTTTACTTTTACTTTCACTCCACTAAAGCATCGCCTGGGCTGCAATTCAGTCAAATTGTTGACTTTCAACACAAAACCGGAGCTGTTAGCGTCTACATAATTAAATCTGCAAGAATGCCGACAAATGGCTTGGAATGCGTCAAAACAACCCTCGTTGAAAACGGCGGCGTTTCATACAAGTAGTGAAATCCAGCAAGACGGCGTTAACATCCTCGCCCCGCGGCCAAGGCCGCTAAGCGAGCGCGTTCTGCAAGGCGGACCGTAAAGCCAATAGGCTGAAAAGCCACGACTCCCTCAGCTGCAGGCTCCGCTCATGTTTGTTGTATCCCCGCGGACATTTCTTTTAGAGCCCCATTAAACTAATCTCGGTGCTGAACCTCCCAGATCTTGGGAAGGATGTCAATCATGTTTCCTCAGAGACAAGCACAAACAATGTTCTCACACCATCATTTCGTTTGACAGACCAAACCATCATGGATGACTAAAAATTGAAATCAAGATAAAAAGCAAATAAATGACTTACAGCAACTGCCCAACAACTTGGCCTCATTGGTCGCAGCCTTTTGATGTTCTTTTTTTATTTCAATTTTTAGTCATCATGGACGACAAAAAATTGAAATCAAGATAAAAAGCAAATAAATGATTTACAGCAACTGCCCAACAACTTGGCCTCATTGGTCGCAGCATTTTGATGTTCTTTTTTTTTTATTTTTTATTTCAATTTTTAGTCATCATGGACGACAAAAAATTTAAATCTAGATAAAAAGCAAATAAATGACTTGCAGCAACTGCCCAACAACTTGGCCTCATTGGTCGCAGCATTTTGATGTTCTTTTTTTATTTTTATTTTTCTTTATTTCAATTTTTAGTCATCATGGACGACAAAAAATTAAAATAAAGATAAAAAGCAAATAAATGATTTACAGCAACTGCCCAACAACTTGGCCTCATTGGTCGCAGCATTTTGATGTTCTTTTTTTATTTTATTTTTATTTTTCTTTATTTCAATTTTTAGTCATCATGGATGACAAAAAATTGAAATAAAGATAAAAAGCAAATAAATGACTTACAGCAACTGCCCAACAACTTGGCCTCATTGGTCGCAGCATTTTGATGTTCTTTTTTTTATTTTAATTTTTTTTTATTTTTCTTTATTTCAATTTGTAGTCATCATGGATGACAAAAAATTGAAATAAAGATAAAAAGCAAATAAATGATTTACAGCAACTGCCCAACAACTTGGCCTCATTGGTCGCAGCATTTTGATGTTCTAACAGAGCTTTTTTTGTTTTATTTTCCTTCCCATTTCAATTAAATTGCAGCATGACAACTAATTTTTCCATTTCTATTCATCACATGACCTAACTCTTCTCCATTCCTTTGGGCATAAACAGTCGAGTCTATCACATGCTTAAAGCTCAATCGATTCTCAAAGGCTGACCTCGAAAAATTAAACCTCACAATGAGTTTTCTTTTTACTCTTTTCTGCGAAATAACATCAGCCACTTGCAGAGGGGGGACCGCATGAATGCTTTCAGTATCTCCTGAAAGAAACGGCGTATGAAATCATCGATATAATACTTGACTAAAACGTGTTGAGAGGGGGCCTAAGGCAGGTTACGCGCCGTCATTGCCGTATTTGTGGACGTGAGTGTGTAGCAAATGTGTCACTTTACTGCTTTACTTGATTTAAAGAGGAACTACTGTAAGTTCAACCAGAAGTTTCTTTATTACTTACTTTCAGCAGATGCCGACAACCTCGCTTAACATAAAAATACTTTATTGGAAGTGCATTTTATGAATAAAGTTTTTTTTTAATAAATAAAAGCAGCCCAAATGTTTCTTCAAATTTGATGTATTTTTAGAACCCAATGCTAGATAATACCCTGTCGACAGTAATGAGAGTACAACCAACCTTAATATTTTCATCTTTAGCTGTCACAAAGTACCACAAATCTTATGTTACTCACTTCTACAGCCTCGTGACAATTATCAAATATTGCATTCTCTGAAGATGCCACGGGTTAGTGGTGGGGTGAGAGATTGTGGACCCGAATGGAAGGAAAACACGGTAAAGACAGGGACGGAAATAAATGTGAAATGTTTATTCAAACCAAGATAAGATAAACACGATTCAATTTGATACCGATTAATCCCGATACAAATCTATAAATTGCTTATTGCGATTTTTAAAAAAAGGCAAATTTAGAAAATGCTAATCAGCAAACTTGTACATGTACACTGTAAAATTTGTAGGAAAATGTATTTATCTGAAAATTCAGGCTTATTATAACTGAGCCACTGCATTTAACTCTTTGACTGCCAAAAACGTTAAATAACGTTTAGTAAAATCCTATGGAGGAGTGCCAAAGACGTTAAAAGACGTTTGTTTCAAAACAGAGGTAAAACTAACCATTTTCTATTGTTGATTACTCAGAAACGGAATAAGGTAGAAACAAACTTTTTTTTCTGATGAAAGATGAGAGTTCAATCTTTCATTTGGTAGTATGTGTGTTTCCATAGTCCAAACACATAATTTTCTGTGGACCTTGAAAGATCAGTCGAAATGCTTAAATCGGCTGGCACTGGCGACATCCCTTTTCTGAAAACGTCTGGCAGTCAAAGAGCTAACAAACAGGTTGCAGTCTGTTTCATGTTTGAACAGCACTGAAATAAAATATTAAGGCTTAATGTTCCATTAATATAACATTCTTCCATGTTTAATGTGTGAATCCTAACCCTAAGTAAGACGTTTTGTTGAATATTCCCATAAAAAATGGATGTTTAAAAATCGAATCGATTTGAGAATCGCGCGCTGTAATATCGCGATATATCGCCGAATCGATTTTTTTCAAGTAACACTTTAGAATGAATGTAAGAATGAAGTAACGCATTACATACATCAGTGGTCAGCAAAAGCAAAAAAAATAAAAATTACTCTGTTGTCTTGCATTTGGCTCGACAGGACTGAAATTAAGATACATTGGATTGCCTGTTGTGTTGATGATTTTATATTAAAACCCCTTCAGTGAATAGTCAAGCTCATAAAAGATTTATAAGAACAGTGCTGAAGACCATTTTAATAGCATACCTGCTGCTACATGAGTGGAAAAGATTTTATTTTATTTTTTTTCGGTATGACTCGGGCACAAAATTGAAGATAAACGAGTGCAATCAAAACAGCAGGGGGGTCGACCAAAATATAGTTACACATTCAAAGAGGTGACAATTGCCTCTCTTGTGTACCGCAACATGGAATGATGCATACAAAGACATAAAAAAGCTTTTTTTTTTCTCCTCTCCAGTTTTTCTAACAAGATCAAGCAATCAAAACTCTTTCCCGCAGAGGTTGCCTCGAAATGTTTTCTTCGAGTTTGTGCTTTGTGAATCATTGCAGTCATTTGAATTCCCGCTAGTACACCGCGTTTCCACGAAAGAGTGCATCCTGTGTGAGCCCCCGTCTAAAGGCGGAGGAAAAGTGTGCGGATCAAGTGTTTCTTCGTGAGGTTTTAGTGTCGAGGCTCCGTGGTAATTGGAGTATATTACTTTTAATGAGCACTTGCTCGCCAATGACTGTCAAGAGATGAGCGTCTTGAATAAGAATACTCAGCGTAAACATATGGTAATTGCTCAAGCAAGTGGTAATATTATCTTACTGAGGCGTCTTACATTTACTAACTCATTAAGTACAAGCCGCAAAAGACTAATTATCAGTGGCAGTAATTGGCGTCATGATGATTTTTTTTTTTTAACTCCAGTCGCCTTCCCCAGGCAAACGAAGATATTGCATAAAAGTTTTACAAAGAGCGGGAATTGAACCCGGAACCCCATGCCAGTTCAAATATGTCAGCTGTGTCCTTGACATCACCTCCAGTGTTGAAGGTTGAAAAAATTTAAACAAGAAAGACCCTTTTTAGACAGGAATCCCCCATTGAAATGAATGGCGGGTGACCAGGCGTCGAAATCCCCCATTGAAATGAATGGCGGGTGACCAGGGGTCGAATTCCCCCATTGAAATGAATGGCGGGTGACCAGGGGTCGAATTCCCCCATTGAAATGAATGGCGGGTGACCAGGGGTCGAATTTCCCCATTGAAATGAATGGCGGGTGATCAATATCAAAGCCAGGACAGGACACAGAAGATTTATCCACTTTACTGACACAACTCAAGAATGTGTGCTTTCGCACCGCAGCATTCAGCAATCACATAATGAGACGGATAAAATTCTACTTGGGCATAGACAGTTGTGGTGGCGATGAAATGAGTGGTGAATGTGAAACTTGATTTTCTTCACAGGCATTGTCTTGGCTCTGATACTTTTGTCAAGGCAAAATATTGGCAGGGAAAAAATGCTTTTAGCTCACGGCTAACAAGAAACTAATGGCTGAGCCTCCAAGTACTCAAAAAGGTGAATTTGTATAGCGCTAATCGCGATTAGGTAGGTTTTCACTGTATTTGTTAGACAGTGACAATTCCTTTAAACAAAACATAAAGCCTTTAAACAGTCACCATATATTTAAATTTACAGGCATCAATGACCTTGTTGTTTGTTTGTTTCAAACTAGTTGCTAGCATCTTCTGCTACACATAAAACTGATATAGCTTTTCTTTTTTTACATTTTATTATCCAAATCCAATAAAGCGGTGACACAACTCACGGACTTGAACTCATTTCTGATGCATTACCATATTACTTCCTTGAATTATGTTCTCTGTCAGTGTTCATTAAACATGCATTACATTTTTTTTGTCTCTACTGCAAACACAGTGCTAATCTTTTACATAAAAAAATAAAGTTGTAACCATTACATCAGTTTTGAGATCTAAAACTAAATCGGCGTTAATTTAACAATGCAGCGGGTGACCTGACTTACACATTTTTTCAAGATATGAGACATTGGACAATTTTTTTTGCTTTAACTTGCTGGCAAAGTGAGATGCGCTCTATATGGTATGGCGGCAGTAAATTCAACTCGGCTCACAAATGATCAAATCAAATCAAATCAAATCTTCTTAAAGAGCCTTCGAGCTGTTTAATGCCACTCCTAGTTAAGTTCACTTTCAAACTTAACATAAAATAAAGACAATTCAAAACAAATTAAAGTCTGCTAGCTTAATGCTAACTGATTTAGCTAGCATCTATAGTATGTGGCGGTGTTAGAACACTAAGGAACGGATGTGTATCACGGTGGTTTTATTCCAAACAACTTTCAGTGCAGTTCTACTCCACTGCGAACCGCAACAACCATAACATCCCGCCATATGATTACTTCTGTGACAGTGTCAGTCAAGCAGTATGGAGCAGTATGGCGTGTGCCGTTGGGTATTGCTGCCAGCTTTTTGACTTGCTAGTAGCTTAGCGGCAGCCCACACTGGAAGGCCCACACCACAAAATAATCTTCTTTTTCTAGCTCAGTGAGCCAAAAGCTTTCTGGCTGGATGCCCTCAAAAATGAAGTACAAGCCCTCGCACAGATCATCGTTGGTCCGCACACGCACACACACACATGCGAAAACACACTTGCACACAGTCAGTTCCATCAGTCCGACTTTGCCGCTCACTCGGTGAGCGCGGCACACCTGGGCTGAAATGTGCAATTCAAAATAGCAGTGAGCCTCACCGCCGCTTCTCTCATGTTTTGCAGATGGGAAGGTGGAGGTGACAAAGGAGAGCTTGAAGTTGTGCACCATGGGCCCGGGGAAGGTGTTTGGAGAGCTGGCCATTCTCTACAACTGCACCAGGACCGCCACTGTCAAAAGTGAGTCTCTGTAGACAACTTGGATGGGAAACAAAACATCCTCAGTGCTGGGATGTGCACGATGTCCTTGTGCTTTGACAGATAACGTGGAAAACAATTGCAAGGCAGACAATAGCGCTCAAGAAATTCACTATAGTCCACATGAGCCGTTATAAAAAAAAAAAGGGTGCTTTGAACATAATGTAGAACTACAGATGCCTTTACCTGGGTAAAAGAACGGATTTACTCTGCATGGTTCAAGTGACGCAATTCCCGAGATTTTCTCTCCATCGGCGCCGTTGGGATATGAGTCGTGGCAGCGTAAATAGACAAAAAAAGAACACATGGAATGGTTATCTTCAGATCAAAATCAGGACTCTTCCGGATGTGTAAAAAAATCGGAGGCACAGCAATTGGAAATCTGTCAAGGCGAGTTCAGCCTAAACGCACAGATCTGAAAATACGTTACAGACCCATCCATCCGCAAATTTTGTGATATCCAGAGACCATATAAAAACTTTTGTTCCCATAAGTCTTACCCATTCAAATGGATTACAGAAAACCTATACTTATCAAAACACACTTTTTAAAGTATTCCCGAGTACCTGTTCTCATTGTCACTTGCGCAGTTTTCCAAATCAGAAGAGTGTTTGCTTGAAGCTATTCGCCAATCCCGGTTGAGGTTTACTGTTAAACCGACACATAAAACAAAAGAGAATCAATCACTGTATGTTTAAACATCAAAACCACATAATTTAGCCTGCTGTCTTAATGCTAACATTATGTGAAATGTCACAGACATGCTATGTTAGCATAGATGTCACGGTAATTATAAAGCTTCTCGCTGCTATTTGAAAAAAACTTGTCCATTTTTGTCTTCTTTTTTTTTTTTTTTATGTTTTGGGGATTAAACTGAATGCAGACATCCCAAAAACGTAAAAAAAAATAAATAAATAAAAAATGGACATAAGTGTTTTTCACGCGGCTTCAACATACACAGACCAGCAACACAAAACAAACAGCATACAACAATACACACAGGCATACTGTATAGTGGACTTGCGGTGTAAATTCAGCCATTGTCGTGCATTTGTGCGATCACATGTTGCAAGGAAGGGAGTTAATCAGACACACTTCCAACTTCCCTGTCGGCCAATGATAAAATTTGCATGTGTCACTCACTCCCACTGAGCTGTTTGAATGGCAAATTAGAGGGCTTACTGTGCTGAGCCCCTGGACAGAGAGATGCAAGCAACAGGGAGTCATACATATGGAAATGAGTAAAAAAAAAAAAAAAGAAGAAGAAGATAAGAGTACTGTAAGGACTTCTATATATATGGATTACTAGATGAATCTGTTGATTCCCCTATCTTTTTTGTTTCATCTACTATAGTTTTAAGTTGTAATAACGCCACTCCCCAATATATGGCAGATGTTGCTTAACATATTCTTCAGACTATAAATCACAAATTAAAGCTCGCAGTAGGACCCAAAATGGCTAAAAAGGTAGAATCCTGGTCGACTATTTTGTCTTTTGGTGCTGTAAATGAAGCAGCATGCTAAACTAGCGATATGTCACACATTACTTGCCATGAATACTTCTTCTTCTTTGATTTCTTGTACTTTCTTTTTATGTATTATGGCTACCTTCTTTAGCATGCGGCATCTGCCACAGCAAGGATCAGAGGTGGCAAAATCCAGGTCCAGAAAGTAAAAACCCTGCCACAGTTTGGCTTTAGCCTCTGATGCTAGCTAGCTAGCTCCCATGGTGCTCGTTTACCTGCTAGGTAGCTAGCTAGCTAGCATCAGAGGCTAAAGCCAAACTGTGGCAGGGTTTTTACTTTCTGGACCTGGATTTGGTATTTACAACACCAAAAAACACAATAACCGACCGTGATTCTACGTTTGGCCACAACGTGACACAGGATTCTAAATATGGTAAGCCATTTTAAACAAAAGAAAACCTTTTCTGTAGCTAGAAACGGAAGTTAGGGAACGGGAAATTCTGAGTTCTTGGTTTCGGTTTTACACGTGGATCTCATACCCAATGCTGCCATCTGCTGGCCTTATTTATTCATTTATTTGTCTGTCTGTCTATCTATCCCATTTTAACTCATTCCCTCCCAGCCATTTTCACTGAAGCAACCCCCTTTGCTCCCGGCTGTTTTGCTGGATTTTGACTGATTTTGCAAGATCCACAGAATATTCTGTTCTATTGCTATAAATACATAGAACCTACCAAAAGAAGATTAGAGTCACTTCTTTCATCAGGAAAAAAGGTATATTTGTATCTCTTTCCTTTTTGCAGCAATTAGCATTACAATATAGCTAAGTTGAATCAATATTCATATTCCTGGTGAAAACAATGGCAAAAAGAGCTTTTTTGCAACATGGCCCTGGCTGATCTCTTATACTCTGCTGCCACCTGCTGGCCATTTTTTTGTAATAACTACCATTGCTTTAAGCGACCTCTTCATTTCAGAAGTTGTATCAAAGCCTTCTGTATGCTCTAGCATAACACCCCCCCATGAGACCCCCATTTTGGAACCCACCGCTCTCCCCAGTTCCAGCGCCACAGCATGCATGACAGCGAGTAGGTGGTCTGCCAGACCAGCCATTTGAATATTTTGTGACGGGAGTGCGGAGTGAGCACAGATGGCTGAGTACAAGTGTGTTATAAGAGTGTGTCAGAATGAGGAATACGTGTTTATGGGAGGCAGGAAACGGGGAAATGGCTGGAAATGCGTTCCTGGACTCGGAATAATAAATCCACCAAAGATGATATAAGGTCCGCTGGCTTCAAGCGCACACCCAGAATAGACTGGATGACGACACACTCGCGGCTGTGTAATTGCTGCGCTGCCAGGGAATGACGGCAGAATTCCTTAATACCTTAATAAATCAACGGCGGGCGCGTGTGTGGGAATCACTTCATAATTGGATCCTGTGGGATCTGATGGCGTTAAAACGAGGGATTTTTTTCCACTTAGATCATCATTATTAATCAAATCCCGCCCTAACCCTTTTGAGTAAATATTTTGACTCTTATAAAGCAAATAGATAATATGTTTATCCTTCCCTTTGGTCATGTGTAAGACTGTTGTGATGTGATTGTATAAGGTACTATAAATATAGTGTATATACAAAGCCATTTATAGTAGTTCTTGCCTCTTCTGTGCCATTATTGGACTCTCGGTTGAGCAACTTTTATGGTTCATATACAACATCATAAATAACCAGGGAATGCCCGGTGGGAAACGTAAGTCAACCACCACAGACTGTTGAGACTGTGCAGACTCTTGGCTGTTAGATTGCAAAGTATTTTAATGGTATAAATTCAATCCAATTAAGTACACACAGTTTTAGTAAAGTTCATAGTTGTTTTTCATATTTTAATAATAGAGAAGCGTGTAACCTCTTCGCTGTGACTGGAAGCAATTAGCCCTTCTGTTTTAGCTGACCTTATTAGGGGAGCCTGATTGTTTTGCTATTGCTGATCTTAGTAGAATGAATTATGGGTTAGAATAGCAGTTCAGTTGTCACCATGCAGCACAGATATGAAGCAGCTCTCACAAACAGGGCTTATACAACTAAACATTAGTTCAGTGACTTTAAGAATTAAATAAGAGACAACAATTATGGAATGTCCTCCAGTTGTCGGCTCATTGTAACTCAATGCAACACAAATGTGAAGCAGCTCTCAAAAACAGTGCTTATATGACTAAATATCTGTTTGGTGACTTCACAAGATGAGGATTTTTTTTTTTAGAATATAGTAAAGTCCTTGATTTCATGCAACACAGATGTGAAGCAGATGAGATAAACAGTGCTTAATATGACTAGATACAGCATGAGTCTCTTCAAGAAATGAGGGAAGAAGAAAATGTGCAGTCCCACTCCTTGACAGCCTGTGGCACGGGTGTGAAGCACTTCTCCAAAACAGTGCTAATTCAGCTAAGTAATATTTAGGTTGACTTCATGCAACACAGATGTGAAGCAATTCTACACATAATGCTTGTACAACTGAATATTAGTGTGGTGACTTCACAAAATGAAGGCAGCAAAATTGTGCAATGTATTCCAGTTTTAATTTCCATGCAACGCAGATGGGAAGCAATTGAGATAAACAGTGCTTAATATGACTAGATACAGCATGTGTCTTCTCAAGAAATGCTAGAAATTTGTTAACGGTAGTCCACTCCTTGACAGCATGAGGCGCATGTGTGAAGGACTTCTGTAAAACAGTGCTAATTCATCTTAATAATATTTTTGTTGAATTCATGCAACACAAATGTGAAGCAATTGTCAACAAAAATGCTTGTACATCTAAATATTAGTGTGGTGGCGTCATGAAATGAAGAAGGGAGCAAAATTGTCCAATCTATTCCAGTTTTCATCTCCATGCAACACAGATGTGAAGCAGTTCTCAGAAACGGTGCTTGTATGGCTAAATATGAATTTAGTGGGTGAATCAACAGCACCTTTTGTAGTGTACTCCAAGACACCATCACTTTGCATTCACCTCTCCTCAGAAAAAACAAACAAACAATTCAAGCTACATTTACTGGAAATTGATGTGCAACCTCCACCAAGTATGTACTAATACATGAAGGTCGGCTGAGTGATGTGGGGGGGCTTCTCGGGGGGGGCTTCCCGAGGCCAAAGAGGGTCTAGTGGAGGTGTGATGGCATCCACTTGATGGAGGCATCAAGGTTGCGAGCTCTTTGCTGACCCCTTTCAAATCGCATGATCCAATGCGCTGCCCAGCCAACCTGACGCTGCTCCTCCTCTTTGCTCCCGCTGCTATGGCAACAGGTACCCATGTGGGGGGTGAGGGGAGGTAGTGTGGGTCTTACTCTTCCCATTCCAGTTCCCACGGGGGATACAGAGGCTTTTCTTTTAGCGCCTTTGAGGTCTCAATCGATGGGTTACTGAGGGTCTCAGATGAGGGGGGTTGCTGGAACGTACTAAGACATTTATTTGGGTTATTGGAATGAAAATTTCATTTGTCTGTGTGTGTTTTGCGGGGGGGATTTGCCCTATAAAACACTTAAATTGGATCTTAGATGGAATTTTAATTCCCACATACAAGCGTCATTGCTTCCCGTAAAAATGAAGAGACGATATGAATCTCTTCTATTAAAATGTGAAAATTGACTTATTAACGCCAGCGAGGTTGCGTGGAAAACAATTAAGTGGGAAAAAAAACCCCCGAAGCTTCTTGTGTGAAAACAAAACTAGGGCAGGATAGTGAATGAGTGGTTAGCACATCTACCTCACAGTTTTCTTGTATTCTGGCATTTACATGTTGTCCGCGTGCTTGTGTGTGTTTTCTGCGGTTATTCCGGCTCCCTGCACGCTAAAAAGGGAATTGTTGAACCAATTTCAGATTACAAATTGAATTGTTGACCTTTTTAAATAAATCGCTTCAGTTGGCAACACGCTATTGAATTAAGTTATTCCAAAGTGAATATATTAAATTTAATTAATTATGAGTTAATTAAACTTAATATATTCACCTGAATTAAGTTAATCCAAAGCGACTCCAATCGAAAGTATTAAGTGTAATGAACTCATGATTAATTAAACTTAATATATTTACTTTGACCTAACTTAATTCAATTGTTACCAATTGAAGGGATTTTACCAAATTCCTTAAACATACAAAGAGGAAAATTGGCCAAAAAGTATGAATGGTTGATTGAATGAAAAAAAGTTCACTTGGTTGCCGTGTTTACTAAAGAAAAATACAAAATATTCCACAATTTTTTTAGGACTGGGTTTAAAAAATAAAATAATCGATATCGAATCGATTTTACTTTTTGAGCCTGATGTCGATTCATAAAATCATGAATCGATTATTTTAATATCTTAAATCTTATAATTTTAAAGGCCATTTATTTGTCTCTTACTGTTTTCTTGAAATTTACTGTTCAAATGAATTTAGAAGTATTTTCTTACATCTATGAAAGACCTGACTTATTGCACTTTAAGTTACATTTTCAAGTAGTCAAATTGTGTTCTTCATTTGTTGGACAAGGAGTTCTACAAGGAGTAATGCAGTATTTTGATTCTGATTCAAAAGTCATTTGTCGCTGTCAACATGAATAACAAATCTAGATTTAGAGGGCGAATTTGAACCGCTACTAAAAAACAATTATGCTAGGAGTCCGGATATCCATGTTTGAATCTCCATTGGAACATCTCGATGTGCATGAGAATGAACCCCTATGAATTGTTTGTGGGAGTATGAATGTTTGCTTGTCTCTATGTCCTCTATGATTGACTGGCTAGCAGTCCAGGTTTTACCCTACCTGTCGTCGAATGTGACTTTTGAGACACTTTGCAAAGTTGACGGCTCGCCTCGAAGAATTGACCGCCAATTCGGCCAATTGATGCCCATTGAGAGCTCCAGTGAAAGGCTGGAGGCTGACTGAAATGAAATTATTGTCAGCCTTGTCCCAAAACAACCGTTATCTCGGACCCTTATCGCCTGGATGTTGATGCTGCCAGACGCTGGGGCTTCTCCTATCTCTCTTCTGTTCAGGACTTAGTGAGGTCGTCTGCCTGGTGACTAAGACGATGTGTTTTGGTACGCACACGCGCTCACATGATCATACAACGCAATACACAACTCTATTAACAATGTTGAGCAGAGGTGGCAAATCCAAGTCCAGAAAGTAAAAACCCTGCCACAGTTTGGCTTTAGCCCCAAGTGCTAGCTTGCTAGCTCCCTAGCTAGCTCCCATGAAGCTCGTTTACCTGCTAGGGGAGCTAGCTAGCTAGCTAGCATCAGGGGTTAAATCCAAATATGGCAGGGTTTTTAATTTCAGATGCTAGCTAGCTAGCTCACTAGCTAGCATTAGGGGCTAAAGCCAAACTGTGGCATCCATGCAAAAATGCTTTAAAAATAATTACGCAAGTAATTATGCAAATGTTTCAGTAAAATTTAAGTTAATAAAATGAATGTTATTCAACTTCATTGTCCTAAAACCCCCAAGTCTTCCCATAGTAGAATGGTTCGACCCAACCCGTTATATGCCACCAAGCATCACCTGTCAATCATTTCTAAATTTTATTTAAAATTAAGATAGTGGATTTTTTTTTTTTTTAGAACAGATCTTTATAGTGATTTTTTTTTTAGAACAGATCTTTACTATGACCCCAACAGTTAATTGTAATCATTTTTATGTGCACAAATCTATCATTAATTAAATTATTATTATTATTATTTTTTGTAGTTGCTTTTTATGTCCAAAAATGTAAAGAGATGAATGAAATGAGTTTCCAAACTTTAATAAATCGGACAATGATGGCACAAAGGGTACATACTGTAAATGAAAAAAGATTGAGAGTCACTGGTCTAGATGAAAAGTTAAAAATCTATTAAATACATTTTTGCCAGATTAAAACCCACTTGTAATGTCACCGCTCGGCTCCTCGGTTTTGAAGCCTCACAACCATCACATAGAAGCTAAAACCTTGTCTTTAAAGATACTTAAAAATCCATTTTTCTTCACATGTAAGTAATTCAAACCCATTCATCATCACGCCTCTTCTAGCTTCCGGGCGTCATTTAAAAACAAAGCAACAATGAAAAAAAAAAAACCGTGTTATTTTTCACCTCCGAACATTATGAACATCATCACGATTGTACTGTCATCAGTCACCGTCAGCAATGTGCCTGCAGGCTGTCCACATCAATCACTCTCAACTAATGTATGCGCAGTAAGAAATGGATAGATTTAACCCTCATCTAATCATTCGTTCGACACGAACAGTACAATGGGAACAAAACAAAAAAAAAGTTTCATTGTGTTTCGTATTTCTACTCAGGCTTTGTATTGGATCATTTACACCCATCACTCGATGGCATATGAATGTATTGTAAGGGATTAGAAACAGCCTTGCGAGGGATATGGGGGATTATCTGCAGTCTTACAATTTCTCCCATTTGAACGATGGTGTAAAAAATCATGAGTCCCCGTGACGAACGGAAGCTGCGGAGATGGAGCGTGCCTGTTGCCATAGCAGCAGTTTTATCGGAACTGGCCATCGTTTTTTTCAGAGAGCAACACTGGACATGATAGAAAGAATGTGTAGCCAATAACCTATACAAAGCTTTAATTTTCAAAATGTTTGTCAAATCTTTCCCAGCAACAAACAAACCATCTGACGTCTCAGGTTAACTTCTAATCAATGGCAAATTTATATATCAACATCACAAATGGTCTACAAACAGTAGTTTAACTCTTTGACTGCCAGACGTTTTCAGAAAAGGGATGCCGTGGGTACCAGCCGATTTAAGCATTTTGACTGATCTTTCAAGGTCCACAGAAAATTATGTGTTTGGACTATGGAAACACACATACTGCCAAATGAAAGATTGGACTCTCATCTTTCATCAGAAAAACAAAGTTTGTTTCTACCTTATTCCGTTTTCAATAGAAAATGGTTAGTTTCACCTCTGTTTTGAAACAAACGTTTTTTAACGTCTTTGGCACTCCTCCATAGGATTTTACTAAACGTTATTTAACGTTTTTGGCAGTCAAAGAGTTAACTGCATGATTTTCATTTCACATAAACACCAATAAGCTATTTCCATTGCTAAAATATGTTTATTTTTATCCGTGACTTTTCAAAGTTTCAGCCTTAAAGAAAAGTGAGTAAAAATGTCAAGCACATGATTATTTCTTCATTTAAACATCCTATTATAATTATTTACTTGCAGAGCTTAAGAGAAAAATGCCCTATTACTTTTCAAAATGATAAAAGATGAGTCCGCATTAAAGCACTTAATGATGCTGGCTGGTCTCTTCTCGTTTTTTAACGAGAGGTGGCCTAATAAATGTGTGTATAATCTTTCAAAGTGCAGTTAATCACTTGATTTTTATCAGGTCCACTTGCGAATGAGTCATGGCGCTTTTATCTTTTCAACGAATCATCAAGCAGGAAATTGATCAAAAAAGATTGATGACTGCAATGGAGTGTGACTTGACTTCTCTTTTTAAAATTTACCAAACATGTTAAAGTATGCATACTGCAAACTAACATGGCAATCAAATATGCAAAGAGTAAAAAAATATTTAATCAGTGGTTAAAATGTTAAAATGTTTTTTTAAATTTAGGTAATAAATTGATAGACTGTAATGACTTTTTATCCATTATTATTATAAACATAATCATTTTACCACACTGTTTATATTGGACAATCCGCAATATCCATCCAGTCCATAATATAAAATAAAAAAAGTAGAGAGAAACAATGGAAAATTAATCTATGTTTAATCAGTGATTAAAATGTAAATTATTGAATACACTGATGTTATATGCATACAATTCTATGAGATACTAAAGTTTAATATCTGTATGTATCTGTCAGTAGTTGTAACTCTAATTGACATTTCCACTACCCTATGTTCCCAATTATTAACATTTACACTCCCAGCTAATGTTGACTAGCTAAAACCGAAAGATGAACGGCTCCTAATGAATGTGCAGAACCATTTTAATTTGCCGGCGCTGGCAGCAGCCGAAGCCGTGACTAAATATGTCCTTTAAGATGAAGAGTTGTACGTTTACAAGGCGGCGTAATGGTGGGACATCGCGACGCGCCACTGGACTCAAGTTCAATAACATCATCAGCCGCAGACTGAAACTGACGGTCCCGTAGCGCTTAGCCTGCTGTATTTGAATAAGCCTAGCTGCTAGCCACTAGCTGCTAACGCTAAAGAAAAAACGTTCGGTTTAGGTGAACGGTATGGGAATTCTTTTTTTTTTTTTTACACGCACGCACGCACGCACACACACACACATACCAAAAAAAAAAAAAAACAATGATGATGACATGTCAAATGATCAATACTGAGCTCTCCCCGAAAAAAAAAAAAGAGAAAAAAAAAAAAGTTTTGACATATTGTGTTTCGTTCCCCCTTAAGTCTTTAAAACACAAAATAATTATCTAAAAAAAACTCTAAATTAGATGACCCACCCCAAACACAAATAAAAGTACTTTATCTTAAAAAATAAAAATAAAAATCTGGTTGAGAAAATTAAAACTCAAATTTTGAGTGTTGAGTCTGAAATTAATTGTATGCTTCACCGCATGAAAAATAACAAGGGAATGGATTTTAACTAGCCAAAAGTTGCCACAATAGAGCAAAAAGGTGCAATTTGATGTAAACAGAATTGATATATTTAAAGAATTTGAAGCTGAAATTGGGAGTTTCATTACATTTGCATGAAAACAGCTCAAACGGCTCAAGAAAAGGAAGCAAGGTGGACAACATTTAGCCCTGAGCATTATTTAATACAATTATTTATTAATTTAGCCTTATTTGGCTCATATAAACATACAGGGTACTCAAAAGTCAGACCCTGGTATCAAGAAGAGTGCCATTTTTACCAGGCAACAAAGCGGCGCCGCTGTTTTGGAAGCCTTCCTTCCGTAAGGACCAAACCAAAGGATCATCGCTGTCACCCGTCTTGCGAGGGCTGACATGCAAGTGCTTGCGTGCAGATGACGACGCCTGCTCAGTGTCATGGATCTTCTCCCGTCAGTCGCAGAGAATAGGGCCTTGAGTTTATGACGAAGCGGCTTGTGTTTACGTCGTAAAACATCCTGCTGGTACGCCTGTCACTCTGTGTCGTGTTTTATTTCCTTTATTTATCCCTTATTTTACAAAGAAGTGTTCCATTGCGACACAGTATTTCCTCTTCAAAGGAGATACGTTTTGACACGAGATGAAATTTAGAGAGCGCGCTAAATCTTTGAGCAGACGTAAGGGGAACAATGGCTAAAAGGGTGTATGGATAGATTAAATAAGTGAAAGATGTTTGATTTGTTGCTGGTGGCTTTTTAAAAAGAGAGATGTTTAGCAGGCGCTAAATTTAGCTAAAAAAAAGTCGCTGAGTCGGCACACTGGAACTAGTGGTGTAATGTCTCCTATATTCATAATCAGATTTTTCGGTACTTAAACTTTGGTATGTACAGAGGCATTATCATCTATTATTAGGTCCATAAAATTTATGTTTTTAAAGGACCAAAAGTAATGGGAAAAATGAACAATGCTGAATGAAGCTTGTCCTTTTTATACTTGCTTGCAATTTTTTTGCCTGAAGGCTGAAGTCTGGAACGCACAGACATCACCAGATGCTGGATTTTCATCCCTGGCCTTAATTGCAAATGTCTTCAGTTTCTGTTTGTTTTTTGGACGGACAACTTCCCTTCTGTTTGGTCTTCAGCAAGTGCAATGCATGCTCACTCAGATTCAGGTCAGGTGATTGATTGACTTACAATTGCAAAACATTCCACTTCTTTGAATTCAGAATTGGTTCCTTTTGCTGTATGCAAAGTTCGGGTCATTGTCCATCTGCACTGTGAAGCGCCATCCAATACGTTCTGAAGTAATTGGCGGAATGTGAGCAGATAATAATGCCCGAAACACTTCATTTGTCAGCTGTCACATCATCAGTAAATAAATGGCAACCTGTTGCATTGGCAGCACACATACGCTACCACCATCCCGCTTCACTGATCACATGGTAGCCAGGTCAATAAATAAATAGGTAAATAATAAATATTGGGAAATAAACAGTACAATTGTCATATTTTTGGAGCTAAACACCACCACAATTGATTTGAAATTAAACTTAAGGATATTTATATCCAAATCAGGTGAACGATGTATGAATAATAACAGTTTTTCTATATTACTTTTAGTAAGACAAAATGGCTGCTCAGTTTCCCCATGGCCAGGTGGGCCAATGTTTTTTTTTACCCTTCTCTTTATAATAATAATAATAATAATAATAATTGTTATTATTAATATTCCTTGGAACAATTTGACATTCAACATAACAGGGGTGATGAAAGAAATGAGATTAGCAAGCTAATGACATATACAAGTTAGCAATAGTGTCATTAAACACATTCAATATATATTTTTAAAGAAAACAAAACAATAAGGCAGCAGAATATGTTTCGACCTTTATTTTGACTTATTATTCCTAGTGGCAATTTGACCTGTAACATACCAGGAGAAAGAAATTAGATCCATTGTTTAGAAGCCAAGGACGTACGCGTTTTAGCAATGCAGCTTGTGATTATATTCTTAACAAGGCGCCACCTACTGCGTTCCGCCACCTACTGCGTTCCGCTGTATAACTGACCTTAGTTACACTTCAGGAAAGAGAAGCCATATAAAAAAGGCAATTTAGCTACAGAAACAATGAGCGCAAGTGGCAGATTTATTGACACGTTACCTTTCCGCTATTAGTATGCGAGCGGCAGAGAATGAGTTTGACTCACACTTTAATGATTGTTGACAAATTAAGCTCATTAGCCTCTGGCCTATTCATGAGACGGACTCCTTGCTAATGAGGTGGAGGTGTTTTCAGATGAGGCATCTCCACCAAATATGCAAAATACAAGCGACGACAGGGGACAGAAATAACGAGACGGACCAAGAATGGCTTTGAGGAGCTAAAACATCCAAAGGGATGAAAATCTTCTGTTTTCCCACCGCTGCCATGGCAACGCTGCTACCAATGGCGTGGCGAGATATGTGAAGGCGCAACAGTAATGGTGTCAGGGTAGCCGCCATCCCACTGTTCGAAGTCACCTTTGTTGTGTGTAACGACAAAAAGGGGCCGAGATGCAAGAAGAGTTTGTGGCCTTGCTGCGCTTTGCTGTGCACAAATGTGTGTGTAAGTGTGTGTGTGTTTGGCTGCTGTTGTCATTCTCATCTCAGCGGGAGCGCAGGTGTTCCGAAGCTAGAGGTTGTCGCAAATCTCTGGGTCTTTTCAGAGGTTAGCTTTCCTTCACTGTCTTGCAGGTGTAAAAAGCCAGAGGAGGGGCTTTATATGCAAATTAGCCTTGTCCGACAATTTGGAATTTCCTTTTTTTTTTTTTTTTTTGGTACATTCAACAAAGTGTAGGACATCTGAGGACAACGCGCTACATAAAAAAAAAAGGTTTTTACAGCAGCACCTTGACGTAGTTATTCACATTAATTATTTACATTCTATTTAATAGTATCATTACTGTATGTTTTTTTTTTTAAATAGAAGAGTATAAAATGCTGCTTTTTTGTCAAAAACACATTGTACTTTTTTTTTTTTTGTGCGGGGAGGGTGGAACAGAATAATGGCATTGCCATTCATTTTAATGGGGAAAGACGATTTGAGTGTTTTCATGAGCGTGGTCAGGCAAATGAATTGAACGCCATTTTATATTTATGGTCTAGAAATATTTTAGGGATTCATACAAATATTTACTGTAATTATGACACTCCTCTTGTGTTAGCGTAGGTTAGAGCATGCCAGTCAGAGTTATAATAATTTTAGATTTTTCATTATAGTTAGTTTTTATTTCATTTAGACTGTTATTTTAATTAGATTGGAGCGTGTGTTAGTTTTTTATTAGTTTTTGTTTGCTTTTTTGAAAATGAAAATTTATTATCACAAATTCAGGTTACATTGTGACCATAGGAACGGAACTCTGTCGTATTAGTTTGTTCTCTATGTCTGCTTCAGATGAAACTGTAAATGTTGTTTATCTATATATATATATATATATATATATATATATATATATATATTTTTTTTTATTACTTCCCACGGCAACTTTATTGACATTAATTGGCATTGATCATACATAGAAATGAAGACTATTTCCACACTTATTGATAATTTGTATCAGTTAATAATTCACATATTTATATTTTAATAAATTCGTACCATACCAGATTGTTGCCGCCATGTAAACGGAACTCTGTTATAAACCAAGGACAGTATCTAGACTAAATAGGCAGCCAGTCTACTCACTGGCTTCATGCCAACCATCTATTGTGTTATCTAAAAATAACCACAAAGTGCTAGTGTCTTAAATAACGTGTGTTAGCAGTAAATAAAAGCGGAGCCTTATTGATCGAGAGCCTCGTACGAGCAAAACCTGCGACGGGAGCACGCACAGTTTGATTCCATTGACAAATTGACTCCCATCGTATCGATCCATCAATTTATTAGGGATTTTGTCGGGAAGCTAGTTCCTGGAAAAGAACGTGTCACCTTGGCGGTCGCAAAGTTGACGAGTGGATTACTGATTCTAATTTCCCTGCGGAAGGAAGGCAATAAGGTTGCCAAACTATGAGCCGCAGCTACTGAGAAAATGTGCTACTATTCGTGTGAGGGCCGATGCAATGTGCTAATATCCATCCGATGGGGGTAGCAATATGCTATGATCAATCCAAAAGGGAAGGCAAAGCGCTGTTATGTATTCTAGGACGTCTCTTGTGCCACTGACCTTATTTCTTGGAGAAGTTGATTTAATGACCAATTTCTCCATTAATGACACACTCATCGCGTCTAGTGTGCCCCCCGTAGCGTGAAGAACTCGTGAGAATAATCAATGTCCCTCACGCGCACTTCTGCACTGATTAGCGTGCATTTTCACAGAAGAAGCTCCTGACTTGACTGACAGTGAGGCTTTTAAAACAATGAGTCATACTTTTCTATGTGGGGGGGAAAAAAAGTCTGAAAAGTGAGTTGACACTACACTCACCCAGCGGAACGTTATCTTCACACGTTATTGTTCACATCTAGCTGACAATGTACGATAGAAAACGAAATCCAGATAAATCATAATGGATGACAGCTGCCATGACCTGGCATTACCTCCACCAGGGAGCTAAAAGTAGCATCAGGTGCTGATAAATAGCAAACCAACGTCATTTCCTTCCATTTGACTTTCTGCAGCTCCCCTCCTCCACACACACACATGCAAACTTATCAGGTTATTCAAACACATTTCCTCTACGCCTAATTGTTTTTGCCTGTAATGACTGGGGGCAACAAACAATTAAAATTTATCTCACAAACCAACCACAGAGCAATTTAATGCGAATGGGTCATTTGTTGTTAGTCCAAGGAAGCGGCCCCCGTTCCCTGTGTTTAGTTATTATTATACAACATATTATTTAGCAACACATTTAAAAAAAACATTTTTTTGTGGGGGGGGGGGGGCATTCTTTAGATCATGCTAAAGAACTAGCTAAATAAATAATAAATAAAATAACTGGATATGTGGCCAGGTATAGCTACTCCTCTACAAAGTTTTGTGGCAAGAAGAACTAACAGATGAATACATGATGATGAACACCGCTGTAGGATTGGAACTAAACCAAGTCACCTACTGACAAAATAACTATGTAGCTAGGTGGCTAAGTATAGCTAGGCTATTCTCACTCCTCTCCAAAGAACTAACTAGCTAGCTAGATAGCTAATACACAACTCCAATACAAAGTTGTTGTTTTAAAATATCAGTCTCTACAGTAGTTCCATAATACTGCTAGCTAGCTATAAGCTACAAAGTAGCGATTTCGAGGTCTGCCAATTTCCCTCACTACTGATCAGTGTTTGCTCAGTGATGACGGCACAGTTCTTGCTGGCCTTTTGGCCTCCTCATTCATCATTGATCATTAGAGAAACATGAAGGCTGTGTGTGGAACAGAGTACCATCACTATTACTCTTGTAATGACTCCCACAAGTGTGGCTGTCTGTTTTGAATTTTACTGTTGGTTGGACATTGCTTGAGAGAGATTCATCCATCCAGGAATAGAAACATGTAACATGCAACAATATCGCTCTCTGTTCTCCTCTGGAATATACAAGCCTTTTGTACTCTATACATAGCAGGGATGATGGCAGGTGGGCTGACACACGGCAGAATATTGCCCTGGCAGCTGCTGCTCCGATTTTGAGTGTTCCGGAGGAGAATATTGGCATCTGGAGTCTGCTGCTGATTAAAACAAATAGTTGTCTGTGTTGCAATTTGCGGATATGTGAAAGCTGTCACTTTGATGCAGGAGTTTTAGAAAATGTGCTCTAATAACAGAACATTTGTTGGTCAAAGAAAACATTCAGAATAACAAGTTGCAACAAATTTAGGGTAAACTGTTACCAATTTTTAAAAATTGGTTTTGCGTATAACTGCTGACGAATACATTAACCAAACAACTGACTTGCTAGCCCATGAACTACTTCTATCAAAGATTTTGTAGATATTGGTTATGCAGTTTTGTCAAGTCAAGTCAAGTTTATTTATATAGCCCTTAATCACACAAGAGTCTCAAAGGGCTTCACATGCCCTCAGTTGACAAATATCAACGACATCCACTAATCGAACCAAAAGAGGGCAAAGAAAAACAAAAAAAAACATTAGGTGAAAAATGAGAAACCTTGAAAAGAGAGTGCAAATGTGGTTCTCCCCCTTTTGTGCCTAACTAACTAACTAACTAACTAACTAACTAACTAACTAACTAACTAACTAACTAACTATACCTAGTCTTCTGCTACATTTTGTAGAAATTGGAAGTAAACCTGTTTATGAACCAGCTAACTAGCTAACTAACTAGAGCAGGAGCTAGTCCAAGTTTTTGTAGAAATTGAAGTAAACTTGTTTATGAGCTACTGTGACTAACTAACTAACTAACTAGAGCAGGATCTAGTCCAAGTTTTTGTAGAAATTGAAGTAAACTTGTTTAATAGCTACACTAACTAACTAACTAACTAACTAACTAACTAACTAACTAACTAACTAACTAACTAACTAACTAATTATAATCTGTCACTCACTCACTCACTACAGTATCTTAATCCAACAGATTCATGAACAAACAAGCTAATTAACCAACCAGCTAACTAATTGCCATTTTTGCGTAATCTGTCTAACTCTGTAATCCATCCATCCATCGTATCAGAACTTTTTATTCAAATCTGTATCACATTTGAAGATCTTTATGCTCGCTAGCAACGCAAACATGGACTGCTAAGTGGAGATAATAAACATACAGGGAATTCCTGATGTATTTACCTGCAGCTCTGTGACCAAACGTGGCATCTAATGACCCGTCGTACTTTCTCACGCTCCGTTTCCATCAATCCGACCTAACTTGATGCTTTTAATGACTTTAGGGAACTAGAGCCTGCACTGTTCCAGCGTGCTGCCATGACAGCCCCTGCACTTCTTCCGTACTTTGCACGAGCGCGCGCGCGTGTGTGTGTGTGTGTGTGGGGAAGTTGCAAAAAGCAGGCACGTCACATTTTGACGGGCAGGAACAATTCAAACGCCTTCTCTGATTATAATAATACACCCGAGTGAGAGCTCTCGCTCATTAGTTTGGAGATCCAGCTCCTTGCTAAACATCGCCAAGTGCTAAAATCAGCACCTGCGGGCAAGAGCATCTGAATAAACAACACAGCACATTTGATTATTATCATTTCACACATTTTTCTTTGCCGCATCACAAGGTTTTGATGATGAGCGTGCTGAAGTGCGAGAGAGAAAGTGAAGAGTCTGCCAGGATTCTGTCTTTCTCATCATCTGTCGTCTAAATCTTTTTTTCCCCAGTTTATTTTTCTTCTTGCCGGTTTAGCAGGGTGTCCACGTCCACGCGATACATTTCTGTGCATTTACGGACTCAAATCCACATGCAGCTTTCATTTTAGCTTAGTGAAAACAAACCCCATGCATGCCAAAGTTTGTATTTCCCATTTTAGTGTTTGAATGTACAGTCAACCCCACGTGCACGTACGCTCATTTGTCATTTTTATTCAGGAGTAATTGCAATATAAATATGAATTACGTGAGTAAATTGTTTTATTTTTATGTTTTAGCCATAGTTTTTTGTCTTTTATTTTTTACCCAGCTCCATGGGTTTAAATAAATTGATGAATGGATTTTATTTTGTTAAGAAATATTTTCAACATCATTTCATACCTTTTATAACCATCTATTATTGGTCTGTCTTTGCCTTTCCCAGGAGTGAGTTTCTTCAGGCTTCTGACTAAAATGGCCAAATGGGCTTATAACAGCACTTGTTGCTTGGGCATGTAGGCTACTTATGTGTATTTTTTTTTTTTTTAGCCCAGACATACAAACTAAAAAAAAAACATTTTGTTGGTAGCGACTCTTCTTTTGGCAACCTTTTTGTCACTAGTGACGTATTTACCCAGCTGGGAGCTTTTATTTGTATTGTTGATGCTACAATGCTGACAAACGCACGTTTTTAAAACTCAGCTCACTGCTTGCGACTGCTCTAATCTGTATTTAAGCACATTGTGGATAAGCCTGCCGAGTTTTGGGATAGGATTTCCTGCGGTGAAAACGCACTTCAGCGGAATCATTTTCCAACTTGTACAAATGCACTGAGCTCGAGGTAAAAAATAGTCAAATGCAACAACAGAACATAAAGCGCCATGAATGAGTGCAATGAAAATAGGTTTTATTATTTAGTGTCACAATTCAATAGGCAACAAAGTGGATTATAAGACTAGCACATATTCTATTTTGCATAATGCCCGGAGGCTGAAATCCACTTACACTGAGTTGTAACAAGGGCAAACAAATAGATGTCCGCACAATTTCATGAGATTGTTTTCCTTCATTGTTGTTCGCATGTCTCGTTTAGAATAATGCGTAGAATGTCACCTGCGATATTATTGTGTGAGTGTGAGCTGTGGCTCACAGCAGCTCCTGCATGAGTGTTGGAAGTATGTCAATAGTTTCCTCCTGTAAAAGTAGTGTTATGCTGCCAAATTGTTGTCACGTCGGTGCCAAGGAATTGTGTCGAACTGAGTTGATGGGCTTCATTTGGACAAAAGTAGTGCTTTGCCACCATTTTGAGGCATCTTGGTGCTAATGAATGATGTCGATGTGAGCTGCGGCTCTTCATTTAGACAAAAAGCAGCGCTTTGCCGCCATCTTGTGGTATCTTGGTGCTAATGAACTACGTTGAAGTGAGTCAAGGAATTTCATTTAGACAAAAAGTAGCGCTTTGCCAATATCTGATGACATTTAAAAGCAATTGTAAACCTTTGTAGGGAGCAACTCACAGATTTTTGCTATTTGCGACAGATCACTATTTGACTTGGTCACTATTTTGTAACAACACATGCAAAAAAATGATAACTTGAAGTGAGTTGCAGAGACAAAAAGTAGTGCTTTGCCACCATCTTTTTAACTCATTCACTGCCATTGACGTCAAAAATTCATGTGAACTATTTCTAGTAGTTTAACATTTTTTTTTAAATTTCATTTCATTTTTTATGAAAACCTATATTATTTTTATTGTACATTAATAACAGCTATAAAATTATCATGCGATTAATTACGATTAAACACCCCTTATTTTTAATGTTTTTTTTTTTATTAGGCCCGTCAGGCGATTAATTTTTTAAAACTGTAATTAATCACATGACTTCACTAGTTAACTAACGATTAATCACAAATTTTATATCTCTTCTAAATTTACAATAAAGATTTTTTCTAGGTTTTCATACTTACGTCATACGTCAATGGCAGTGTATGAGTTAAAGGCAATAAAAACTTTTTGGGCTGTATCTGCTATTCGTGGCAGAGCTCAGTCACTTTAAAAAAAAATCTGGAGCGCTGTGTTGAGCGATATCAATGGCTCAGGCTGGAGGTGGCGAGCAAATTAGGTGGAGGTGGCCGCCTCTAAATTTTGTACACGGGAAAAACCCTGTTAAATGTAACAGCACATAAAAACAAAATATTAGTTTAAAAACTGTGACGTCACTAATGATGAAGCGGATTTAGTGGGCAAACTCTAGCGGCATTCGAACCAGACCCTGCGGTATCCTACCCCACATTCTCCACTTTGCTTACAGCCACATCCATGAATTGGCCTCCGTCATGGTGCGACTCTCCAAAAATTCATTAATCCCTCTTGCCACGCTTCCCAAAATTCCTTCAAACCTTTCATTCCCCCCCTCCCCACTCAGCCCCGGGAAGCTAATTGGCAACCCGTGAGCATTACAACATTCATCAGCGTCCTCGCTAGCAGATAACTCGTTCCCCGGGTCTCAGCGCAATTTACAAGCGCCTGAGAGTAAAAACGCTTAGCGACCGCGCTCGGCTGCAGGCTAGCCACACATTTTATTTCCCAGCGCCCCTTCTCTTGAAACGCTCCTATGGGCGCCTGCCTGGCTTAGTGGCCAATGATGTTCCACCTCCCACTCATGTGACCGGCCGCAGGGTCAAATTAGAAGACGACCCTAATCAATTTTTTCCCACCTCCTCCACATGCTGAGTAGTCATTTGAGGGCTCGATTTATCCATTTTTCTTTTGGCGTTCTTGAGACTTTTGATGATGCAGGCCGGTGTCACACGACACGTTTGCGTGACACATGTCTTTGTTCTGGCTTGATTTCTGATATTGTGTCTCCTGTAGTGGAGCTGTAAAGGATGTCAGGCTGTGTAATGAGGGCACCTCCCCCGCTGAGCGGTCCTATTTATAAAGTTGTCTGCAGAGGGATGGAAAACATGAGAAAGTTCATTCATTTTGAATGTACAGTTGAGCTAAAAATGATTCATACTCTGGCTGAATTTTGAGATACAGTGATTTTATTTGGTTGGAAAGGATATTTATGAACAAATCAGTCTTTTTGTTTTCTTTGTAATACCTTCTGTCCATCCATTTTTTTGGTATTTTCTACTCTTTTTTTTTTATGTTGGCCATGTGTGTCTTAGCTTTATTTTTTTAGCAATGATCATGCAAATATGATAAAAACAAAAAGTCTTCAGGAAAAAAATCCATCTCATCACTTTCAAGTTATTTCAAGTTATTTCCGTGAGTTTTTCTTTCTTTAAAAAGAAAAGAACACAGAACCTACTGTCCTGTGCTGTGTACTTTCATCAGGCTCGCTCAGTTTTGTTCCGGGGCTGCTTTGCCACATCAGGCGTAGGGTGTCCTGGATCTACGTAAGGTGTACTGAAATCTCAAGACTATCTAGGCAATCTGGAGAGAAATGTTCTGCATATGTGGTTCAGGAAATAGATGGATGGATAGTGGCAGAAAACTTATGGATCTTCCAAAAGGGTAATGACGCAGGGCGCTCAGCTAAAAACAACCAAGAATGGCTAAGACTAATGTATTGGATCTCGTGTCACTTTTACGACTTTATTGCATTGCAGATTAATAAAAAAAAAAAAACTAATAATAATTTGTATACACTATTATACAATAGAATTGTATGTTCCACCTTCTCGTGCCATTTCCAGCAACATTTGCTCCACAGTCTTTTACAAATATAGCAAAGCACTTTCAACAGGCTTCCCTTCGTGGTTATAGTTTACAGTGGTGTGGCTTAGGCTGGAAACTTTAGTGATCCCAAAGGAAATCGTGCTATCCAGAAGCAGCAATAACAATAGGAAAGAAAAATGGTATCACATCTCGTATCAGCAATTATTAAGTCACGGGTCAGGTGAGTGGTAAACGCAAAGTGTGAGGTAATGCTAAGAAAGGATAAGCTGACTTTTTTTTTTTTTTTAAGTAAATAAAAGATAATTATATAGTGCTATAGATCATTTGGAGTGGTGTTTTATTTTTATTTTTTTAGTAGCACCTCAGGCACAACTGGAATAAGATGGAGTACGCACAAACTAACAATCCGGCCTCCTCGACCTGCTCAGAAAACGATCGGACCGACTATTTGAAATGTTAACACTGTCCAATACAGTAAGGAACTGGTTCCCTGTGTGAATAGCGACTAATTGATGCCCCAAAAAGGTTTGTAAATGCCTACAAGATAGCACCAAAGCACTACTTTTAGGGCTGTGCTTACATCTCTCACAGTAAATATTAAGAAAGCATGCACTGAAACTGGTTTGAAGTTAACCTGGTATTGAAAAGCAAAATCCAAAAGTTATTGACACTCATGCATAAACCTTTGTAATTGCCTATGAATGCCACAAGATGGCGACAAAGCACTTTTTGTTTCTGCTTGAAAAGGCAATAATTAAAAGCTTGATTAAAATCCCACATAATGGTGCCAAGATAATATTTGTTATATTGCTGTCAGAGGTGGCAACTTGTTTACCTTTGCTAAAGCCTAACTGTGGTAGGGTTTTTACTTTCTGGACCTAGATTTGCCATCTGTGAATATGGTTTTGGACTGAACATAAAAGCAGCAAATAAGGGAATTTTTCATTAATTGACAAATCTGCGACTAGCAGAATTCACAGATGCTGAACCGCAAATATTCAATATGTTGTATATATTTCATAACTTGCCAACTTTTGTCTACCAGTTGCTAAACAGTTGCAAAAAATCTCCAGAACCAGGCAAGTACTGACAAAATACAAAGACAGCAAGGTATTATGATCTCCCCCACACCACCTCCGAAATCCTCCTCCACCAAAGCCGAATAATAACAAGCCGTTATTATAGAAAATAACGATTCCCAAGTTAACTGGGAATAATGAGGTAAATAAAGCCATTAGGAAAATAGAGGAGAGGATGGTCAGAGCCACTGCACGTGGATGACTCAGCCACGTTGAAATGTAGAACGAGTTTTGGGGCCCCGCCGAGGACGATGAAACACACTTTTAATGGGGGGAACTTTAACGACGCGCCAGCGCTCTCATGAAGCCAACCAGTCAGCTCCACACGTAAACAAAAGACAAAACTCAAGTGACACAATTGGGCTGTGATAAACAGTATATTGTACATTGGTTCTGTGGACGTAAACATACAAAAATCTCATCTAATATATTTCATAGATGAGATTTTCTAAATAAAATTTGGTTTCTTATGAGTATAATTTGGATCCAAAACTTTCCCATAGTTCATAGTGGTGCCTTGATATAAGAATGACCTAACTTCAAGTTTATCAAGATGGCTGATTCTTTTTTTTTTTGCCACTCCCAGTTCAAGTTTACTGGCAAACTAATCATAAAACAGAGAATTACACGTGGTTTATTCAAATCAGCCATATAACTTTGCCTAACCAAAGTCCTTTAGCATAATGCTAACAAACTATGCTAAACGCCGCAGACAGGCTAACAAACAAGCAGCACACACCGGAAGGAGCAGCACAATGTGGCACAAACTGTTACTTGCATTCTATTTGAATGTCATTACTGCATTTTAAAAAAATTATCAAATGAAGTATAACACAGAGTACTACTTTTCTTATTAGGACTCCCGTAGATGTAAATAGTCAGTCTAAACAATTAGATTTAGGCAGTAAAATGGAGCATTTAAAAAGAAGACTTGCAGTGTATCTAGCCTTAATGTTGGCGAGATGTGACAGCCATAGCTAAAAGCTATAATGACCACAAATAGCTATTAAAAAAAAAAAGGAATAATGCGGAGTGTTTTATAGCTAATAGAACTGTCTAGTTCTATAGCATACGGCCACATCATTGTGCATCAGGCAGGGGTCGGCCTGATGCCTTCAGGCAAGCACAAATTGAATTCAGTGGTGGGAAAAGTTAGAGTCGAACTATTGCAGTATGTTGGCAAAAACAATATGAGATTTCGACGATCCAAGCATGCAGTGTGAAGCCGTGCTTTAAATGACTTCATTTTTTTGTCATTATAATTCTTAGGCTCACACTCACTATATTTTCACTCCACTGTTGTTATCCGGGTGAACTTACATTGAGCTTAGTTTCATTGTTTTGAAATTTCAGCCCCCCAAAGCCTTTTTCACTGAGTAGCATGGAATCAGCTAGCTAGCTATTGAAACCATCCTAAATTTTCTGTTTATTAGCCAATATATACTATATATTAATACTCATGCGTAGTTTTTAAATATTACTTGTACATGTTTGTACTCTAATGATGAATATTTCCCAAATTCCATTGGGAAACTTTCCATGGGAGGTTTTTAGAAATGAAAACAAGGTTAACGTAGATGTTAGCGTAGCATTAGTTTTAGAGGAATGAAACGGCGTGTGATGAACAATTTTGCAGTTATCGCCTTATGTACTATTTTATTTTGTTTAATATTCACAGCCTAGAGGTGTCATTAATACCAACATTTACAGTAATTCTGATTTTACTGCTGCTTTCTATGGAGGGTTCTGACATACATACAAACTCTGTTTATGTCACCGGTGTAGGAACAGAACTCGATTGTAAACCAAGAATTTCCATTCTCTGATTTCCTTCATACTCTGTATGCTCGCCTCAGTACTCCCCCGCCACATTTCCCTTCTCTCGCACGCCCACGATAGGCGCAGGAGTGCGAGGGCACGTTCATCTCTGCACACATCTTTAATTTGTTTTTGTTTTTTTGGGAGCAGTCACAATCAGGAAGACAGGAGGAAAAGCTATTAAAAAAAACACACACACAGTCTTGACTTTCATTAGGATGCCATCGGGTGACTTTGAGCAAGTCATGCATGCAAGGAATTCCAAAAATACCCGTAAACAGAAAGCACCAAGATATGCAATTCTAAGATATGCAAGTTCTCTGTTTCCTTTTTGAGAAAATGTAGCATGATTTTGGCTGCATATCAACTTCAATTTCAGCTGCTTAAGACGGGATATTCGCCTCATGCCTGATCTGCATACACAACATTTGAAGCCGCAAATGCGTGCGTGGGCTGCTACTGTATTTTATCCTGTTTGCAGGATGATTTTTAAAGAAGTGTCTGTGTTTGTACTCTCATTTCCAGCGCTGACAAACGTTAAGCTGTGGGCAATCGATCGGCAATGTTTCCAGACCATCATGATGCGGACGGGTCTCATCAAGCACACCGAGTATATGGAGTTTTTGAAAAGGTAAAGAAGTCGCCTGAATAGCCTGATATGCAATAACAAAAGGAATGAAGGCCTATACAGTGATGTGAAGAAGTATTTGATCCCTTTCTTGATTCTGATTACTTTTTCACATTTGCCCAAAAATAACTTTTAGGTACATTTTCTGTTGACTGACGAGAGAAAAGTTGAACTTTTTGAAAGTTGAGTGGCCCGTTAGGCCAACAGTACATCTGGTGTAAAAAATACCACAGTGTTGACAATGTGCAGGTCTGGAGCTGCTTTGTAACTTCAGGACCTGGATGACTTGAAATGAATTTTGCTGTCTATCAGAAAATCCTGCAAGTGAATGTCCGCTTGTCAGTTTGCCTTCAAGCTCAAGTGCTCTTGATTTATGCGGCAGGACAACAAACTGAAACATTACACCAAGTAGTAATGAAAAGGTCACCTCTAAATTACCTTTAATTTAAAGAGGAAGTCAACCAAAAAAACTATTGTTAACAATAATATGTTCTATGCGACCCTACTAATCTAAATATGGTATTCTGGTTAATATTGCGTTAGTGGAATATGAGTTACGAAGCAAAATCCAGCTGTTTTTTTCCATCACAGGGGGCGGCCATTTTGCTACTTGCTGTCGACCAAAGATGACATCAATGTTGCTCAGGTCTAAAGTAACAACCAATCACAACTCAGCTTGAAAAAAACAGGTGAGTTGTGATTGGTCGTTGCCCGATCCCTGAGCAACATTGATGTTATCTTCAATCGACAACAAGTAGCAAAATGCTCCCAAAAAACGTACAAATACGTTCTATTTTAAATGCTTTAAGTGTCCCAAAGATGTATTTATACGTTTTTTTTTTAATGTTCCTTTTTATGCAGTGGTTCTCAACCGCGGTCCTCGAGTACCCCTATCCAGCCTGTTTTCCATGTCTCCCACAAGTTACACAGGTGTTGCAAACAGTCAGCTCATCAGCAAGCTCTGCATGAAGCCTGATAACGATCCTCAGCTGGGTTGGCTGGGGAGTCATGGAAAACAGGTTGGATAAGGGTACTCGAGGACCGGCGCTGAGAACCAGTGTGCTAGAGCATACAGAAGGCTTTGATGCAGCCTCATAATTGAAGAGAATGCTTGAAGTAGTAGTAATGTAGTAATGGTAGTTATTACAAAACGGCCAGCAGGTGGCAGCAGAGTATAAGAGATCAACCAGGGCCATGTCGCAAACAAGCTTATTTGCCCATAGTTCTAAACAGATTTGTGAATACTGATGGGAGCAAAGGGGGTTGCTTCTGTGAAAATGGCTGGGAGGGAATGAGTTAAGTGGGACCTTGTGGTAAAACTTTTTGAACTTTTTCACCTGGGCTCAGATAAGTTTGGATTATTTTCCCATCTTTTCAAAATTACTTTTTATATTTTACTTGGGATGTTTTTGAGAAATCAGGAAGGAGGCAAATAACTTTTTCACAGAACTGGATGTGCCAGCTACCACTCACCGGGGTCTTAGCTTAAATAAGTTATTCAAGTCACTGATGTGATTCATCGTTATATTTATTCTCAATAGGGAAGCCCATTATCACTTTAAAGGCCCACTGACTGTTTTATGTGCGTGCAAGCGCTATATAGGATGATAGACTGATCAAAGGACACGGAAAGTGTCGATAAAGATGAATGAGAACCGGTTCGGTGTTAGAATTCCACATGTTACCGTCCACCACTGTGGTCATGACAAAACGAAATGTGATGCCTCCCGCTGCGTTTACATGCAAACGCTGCACTTTCGCTCCTTTCCCAGGATCCCTTCCACTGCACCAAAGCGAATGAATCACAGTGATAGAGATCAGAAGCTGTCACTTTTTGACAAGAGTTATTTCATGGCAGGCAGATGGATGCAGCAAGGCATCAGAACCTCCCAATAAAATAATGTTTGGCCACAGGTGCAATGTAGTGGAAATGTCAAAACAAGCTGGAACAATTGCCAAAGTCGACTGGAATTTGCCTCAAAGCGCAAGAGTAGTCGTGCAGGCATTAAATGATTAACTCTGCGTGTGTTGTGTTTTTTTGTACTATAATGACTTCAGATTGTTTTTAAGTCAATGAGAAGGTGATTATAGTGAAGTGGACTTCGAGTAATCAGTCTGACTTTCTCATCCAATCACATTCACATGCCTTCATGGCCTCAACGGCAGGGTCGCTACCATTTTTTTTGTGGCTATAATTTTAAAATAAGTAAATGTTTTATTTCTCGCTTGAATAATACTTACAACTATAAACCTACTGTAGAATCCTCTCCTAAGAGCGCATGTGTGTATGTTTGTTACCTTGTCATGAGTTCAAAATGTTTTCTCCCTGTAATAGGGCTGCTCCATTATGGAAAAAATAATAATCCCGATTATTTTGGCAATAATTGAAATCAAACAATTCAAACGATTATTTATTTTTTGGTACAAAACAAAAAAATAAAAATATTAAGACCAATATAAAAAAAATAGAAAAACTATAATTATGTAAGTTGCTTTTGGACCAAACATAATTCATAATAATAATATTTATTTATTTATTTAGGCAAAAAACTTGTGCAGTAGCACAATCATTTATTTTTTTGTACAAAACAAGAAAATGTTTACACATTTAAAAACATTAAGACCAATTAAAAAATAATAAAAACACTATAATTATGTAAGTTCCTTTTGGACCAAACATAATTTATAATAATATATATTTATATTAATATTTATTTATGTTGGCAAAAACATGAAGTTGGAGTGCAGCATGTGCACTGTGCAGAGGATTTTTGGTTTAAACGTAAAAAACAAATAAAAAAATATTAAGACACTAAAATTTGTTGAAACGCTATTGTGCAAGTTCCTTTTGGATGAAACCAAATTTGTTAAATTACTTATTTTAAAATGTAAAAAAAAAGTGCAAATGTATAAATTTAAACAATTCAAAATCAGTATTGATAATGTCAAAAATATTTTATTCATCTTTTTTTATGATTATGCTGATTTTGTAATTGTGGAATGTAATAATTGAAATTTAATTTCAATTAATTGCACAGCCCTACCCTGTAATAGTGACTGCATGAAGGTGACAAATCTGGACTTACCTCTCAGGAGCACATTTTTTTCCATTAGCCTATCCAAGAAACAAGCCAAACGGTTGAAAATATTCATGAAGCAAAAAGAGAAAAGATTCCAATTGCATTAATGTCGGTCTCGACAGAGCCAGACGTCGCCGTGCGAGATAGGGATCACCTTCCTCTGTATGATTGTATTATTTAATAGTCGGCGCGTAGCCAGACGCTCATATACAGGATCCTCGAAAAGGTCAAAGTCGTATCATAAGCCGCATGATCATTAGCGCAACTTGATTTTCGCCCGTGGTGGCTGACTTATGTATTATGATTTTGGACCGCCAGCTGTTGAGCAATCAAATATGACTTCAAAGCGCACGACCTGTTGAGACTTTCATTTCAGTTGAGAATCATTTTTTGGAATTTGGAGTGATTTGTGGTAACGTGGCTGTACAGAGACTTCCATTGTTAAAATGTTCACTAAATAAGTCGTTTTGGCTACGGCTTCACATTTTTAAATACATAAATAAAAAAATTAATTACCAAAAATAATAGACATATAATGATATTGAATAAAACAATATATTAAAAAAATAAAATTAAAATACCAAAAATAAAAGACATATAATGATATTGAATAAAACAATATATTAAAAAAAATAAAATAAATAAAATGATAGACTATCAACATTTTCAAAAATTTACTTCAAAAGCAAAAATGGAATTGTTAATGTACGGCCTTTGCACTATGCTGCCCCCTAGGGTTCAAAAGCAGACTACTGCCTGATCCAACAACTGAATAATGAATAATTTCCTGATTTCCTCACAATTACACTTTGATTAGAATTCATAACATTTGATACAAATATATATATATATATATCTTCTCAGCTATGCTATGCTCCCCCACCCTTCCCTTTTTAAGAGTCCCTGTCAGTCCTGATGGTAACTTTTTTTTTTTGTCTGACACAAATATAATGTACCACCTTTTGTCTCACTTCCTCATTTCCACGCCAGAACTACAGTACAGTGACCGTAAAGGGTAAAAAAAACTCAAAATACTCAACTTGCCTCAGGCCTTGTCGACCCACGCGACGCCGCTTCATCTGATCACCGCATTGTTGCCTCACCCCCATTGAGGAAGCTCGGAGCGGAATAAAGATCAGCAGCGATGAGATGATTCCGATTACTATAATACAACATGGAAAATGGGCTGGGCGGCGGGGATGGAGATAAGCTCTTTGTTCGCCAATGCGGGATGTTTCCCTTTCGTTCTTGAGAAACGTTGTCTGACTTTTATTTAGTTGGCTCAATAACATTCAATGGAACTGCTAGAAAGCAAAAACGGCTACATTAGAGCCTCTTTGTGGCGCTTTCAACCTCCTCCGCACTGTGGGCCGCTGTGTAACCCGAGCCTTTTCTCATTGAATGCTTAAATATTAATACGCACATGATGTACCATAGCATAAGACGGCACCGATAGCATTCTAAGCATCTCCCCCCCATTGCCTTTTTTCATGCATTTTTAATGAGCACTGTATGGATGACACCAAAGAGCAGGATCCTCAATTGAAAAGTGCTTCCTGTTCTTGTTCTTGCAGCGTGCCCACCTTCCACAGCCTGCAGGAGGACATTCTGAGCAAGCTCGCCGACGTCCTTGAGGAGGTGAGAGCGCTCTCCATTCACAAGACGCGTACAACAATGTATGCAAAGTGCAATTCTATATGCTCCAGTCACAGTGAAAGGACGGTTCCAGATGTTTGGATGCTGCTGCACTTTTCACGCAGAGAACATGTAAATCACGGTTAAGATCATATATATGTATATATGAACAGTGCCTTGCAAAAGTATTAGCCCCCTTTGAACTTTTTGACCTTTTGCCACCTTGCAGGCTTCAAACATTATAATATATATATATTTATTTTTAATCAATACCAAATGGGATACAATCGCTAAGTGGAATATAATTTACGCAATATATATATATATATATATATATATTTTTTTTTAATAACTGAAAAGTAGAATAAACAAAATTATTCACCCCCTTTTCTCTCAGTGCAGCCAACTGGCTCCAGAAATTTCCTGAGCCAAAAAATTGTAAAATGTAAAAATTCGATTCAGTGGGATTACGATTTGATTTGCTAAGGCACGGTTGTAGCTTTTGTCAACAACATGTAAACGCTATTAGATTCAAAGAAATAGGCTGTACGTCTCTCATCCAAGAATATTCGATAAATATCTCGATACATGCAATTCAAGGACAAAACCGTTTTAAAATGTCATGATTCAGTTTGGTTCATCAAATAAATTTGTCAATAATAAAAATATAATTTCTAGTACATCGTAATTTTAATTGGGAATTGCTTCACACTAAATTGTATGCTAGCTTTAATAATAAATGCTAGTTTTGATTTAATATGCAATATTATAAATGCATATACAAATGCTTATCACACTTGTTTTTTCCAGTACATTTTTTTTATTTTAACTCAATTTTATGAATTATTATGAAATTACTGTATCAGCAGCCACTTTTTATGTTAACTAAAGTATGAAAACTATCAAATAAAAAATATTTGATTGTACATTTTTTTCTACATTTAGAACAGATATAAGATATGCGATTAATCGTGAGAACTATTGAAGTCATGGGATTAATTACCATTTGAAAAATTAATCGCTTGACACCCCTAATATAATGAAATAGTATTGAAAGCGAATTTCCCTGGCACCCATAGCAATCCCCTATATTGCGTAAAGGATGGGCCATTTTTCAGTGGTCTGGATTAAACGGTAGCGGCATGTCGCCCACGGGCCGCACTTTGCCCACCCCCGATTTCAATCTTGTTGCAGTTTTATTTACAGAGAGACAACACGGGACTGTTGATTTCATGAACCATTAAATCAACTAATGGAAGCCTTTCACACAAGCCCGAGCATAAATGAATCAATTTACCTAATGTAGTGCATAACTGTAAGCGCACGCTGATTTGAATTTTTTTCCGCCCAAATGCAGCCACAGAATGTTTTTCTTGCCGGAAGATGTCTCTGCCTGCATTTGTTTAAGTTGAATTTACCTCAGTCGCTGGCGTGAATACAAATGGACGGCGGTAAAAGGGCATTTGTTAAGCAGCAAAAACATGCTGCAAAGATAAAGAAGAAGGCAAGCGAGAGAATGTTTGGGGAGACGATAAAAAGACACGTAATTTCTTTTCGAAACAGATTAGTTAGGGAAATCTGCTACTGATTTCCATGAAAAACTGCTTTTTGATTTGATTTTGATTTTGATTGTGGGGCTTGGCGGAGGTCTTTGCTCCATGCCATCCTTTCAAGTCTTCACTACAAATTCCTCGGATTCAGTGACATGGATGAGCATGTGGATATGACCCCTCTTCTGAATTTTTGTCAACGGGTGGCTGTGGGGGGGGATGTAAGACTTGTGTGGTCGAGATGCCCATTGAATTTTTTTTGTCAGCCCTCAGGTGGTTTCTCGGGGCTATTGCCACCCCGTTGGCCCCGCTCTTTGTACGCCACTTCTCTGAGTGAGAGAGAGAAAAAACATCTTTATCTTGTTACTTTTGGCATTTAGCCTGAAAATACAATTTTCTAAAAACTATCCTCGTTAAATTTAAAATGCAATTTGCTTGTAACCCAAAGGCCAAATTGCACAGAAAAAAGTCTTCTTTTTTTTTTTTAAATAACTACCCTTATCTGTAATGACTTACGGTAACCTAATGTAAAAGCTCAAGTTAAATCTGATATTTTCCTGATTATTTTTTATACCCGTGAGATTTAAGAGTGCCCAAAAAAATTACCAAACATTTTAGAGGTGTGAATTCCCTAGTAGCTTGCGATTCGATCTGTGTCACGATTCATAGGTCACGATTCGATTCAATCCCGATTAATCCCGATCTGAATCTATAAGTCAATTATTGTGATTGTTTTCCCCCTTAAATTTAGAAAATAGTGGTCCCAATCTAAATAAAGTCAAATTTACTCTACACTCTAAAAGCTGTCAAAAATAACCCAACTTTGAGTCAAAAATGGACCGATTTTCGACTTGTGTCTATTTGACCCAACTTTGAATCAAGAAATGGGTCCTTTAGTGTAAAACAACTCATAAATATTGGTCAGATCCTTTACTTGGGTCAAAAAAATGGGTCATTTTGTATAAAACAACCCAGAAAGTTGGGTCGAATTGACCCAGAAAGTGGATCGGTCCATATTTGATCCATAATTGAGTCACTTTTACCCCAACTGTTTTTAGAGTGTACAGAATTTACAGTGTAGTTTTCACGGGTAATACCTAAACCTCCAGTGGTATTTATTGTTTAAATACAAATTACAGTTTGGAAACTGGAAACCTGAGTGGCCAGCAAATTTAATTACAAGTTATTAAGAATTAATAATTTTTAGAACTATACATTATACAACCTATGTATGTGTAAATTAATGTAAAAGCTTACTTCTATTTGTCCAAAAAGTGGTGCTATCAATCCCTCCCCAACATTATAAAGGTTTGTTCTTTTTAACCAATGAAAATTCTTCTTCACGACTTATTATTAGTATTAGCTGCGGCTAACATTTCAGCAATGGTAAAAAATGTATTTGATATCTCCTCTTAGCATCTCAATCACTTATTTTTTCCACCCGTGCACCACTCTCCGGTTTTCACGTTGGTTACACCTCCAACTAAATGTACATCTAAAACCGACATCATCAAAACCTCACTGATTATTCAGTGTCCATTTAAAGCACTAGATTGGTTGATCAATCTGCACCACTAACAAGACATAAAAACAACTCATTGTTTTACATCCCCAATTTCAGCCTCGTTAACTGCAAAGTTCGCACCGAGGGAGGCGAAAAGAACGACGGCACGTACCTGAAAGTCTCTCTCGTCTTTTTCTTGTCAGACCCATTACGAGGACGGCGAGTACATCATCAGACAGGGGGCCCGAGGCGACACCTTCTTCATCATCGGCAAAGGAAAGGTGAGTGCGGGAAGACGACGGCTTTGGGAATGCGGCTCGGAATCCGTCGGCACGTCTCGCCGAGGAGGGAGAGTCGCTTGCGGTCCTGTCATCCCAGTTTTTAGCACCAACTTGTCTCATCCTTGTCCCATCTCGTGACACCCTCCCCATCGCCGTTATGTTCTTGTCAATCAGAACGTCCTCAATAAGGACACGGGAAATGCCCAAAGTGCAATAAAAATGCGATAGTGGGGTGTGATGAATGTTGTGTTGCAATTTGCCTTTACACACACACTTGACCTTTTTCCACATGGCTATTTCCCCTAATTTCCCCTCCATGGAGACAACGTAGTGGTGAACTTTCTGCAGAGGACACATGATTATAGCTTGCATCCTGCCACACACACACACACAAACACACACAGTTTTGAAAAGTTTACTTTTAGCCGTACTACAGCAAAGACTATTGATTTGGAATGACATCAGACCCAAAATGAATGCCATGTTATTTGTCTTAAAGGTCGGGCTGTGCAATTAATCGAAATTCAATTAAATATTACACTCCACAATTACAATAATACATCATCGTAAAACTTTTTTTTTTAAAATTTTTAATGATCATTTCTTTGTTAAAAAAGAAAGGAAAAGTTTATTTAAAAAAAAAAAATTATTACTTTTTTTTAATTAATAAAAAAAAGAAGAAGAAAAGATTATAAAAAATGAGGGGCGTCAGATGATTAAAATTTTTCGTAATTAATTGCATGACTTCACTAATTAACTCACAATTAATCAAAAATTTTATGTTTTATGTTATATTTTTTTTTGTTTTAAATGTACATTTATTTATTTTTTTAGGTTTTCATACTTTTGTTAACAAAAGTGGAAAAAAATGTTAAACTAATAGAAATAGTTCAAATGAATTTTTGACGTCTATAGCCGTCAATGGCAGTGAATGAGTTAATTTGAAGAATTTTTTTTTTCATCAGTTATACGCGGAATTGATTTTCACTAGTTGGAGGCTGGGGAGTCACCGGCATATGTTTTTGGAATGAACGTATGTTATGTCGTTCTTAGTATAAAAAGTTTGACTAGTCTATAGGATGCCTTTATGTGAATATGTGCAAAAAGTGGAATGAACAGCTTCTTCCACTTCCTCTAAAAATGGAGTGATCGGGCATCATTCCCTCTGACAAGTGAACTTCCTGAAGTGCACTGCAACCATGACTCACACATCTTACCTGTAACGAAATGTCCCGTGTCCACATCTCACCTATTCGTGATGCGTACTGCAACGTGTGCGGGTGAGAGATGTCCCGGCGTGATTTACTTTTGATTGACGGACGCGTGACATCTCAACACGTCTCTCTCGCCAGGTCAATGTGACCCGGGAGGACTCGCCCAACGGGGAGCCCGTCTACCTGCGCAGCCTGGGCAAAGGCGACTGGTTCGGAGAAAAGGCACTGCAAGGGTACGTTGATGCCTAACGACGCTGCCTCTTCCCATTTAGATCCTCTCGCCGCTTCTATTTCTATCACTGTCAGACTCTTTCTCTCCCATTGCCTTGCACATCCTGCATTTATCCTCTCTAATTTGCTATCCATCTTCCGCCTGTCTCTTACGATAACCTTCTTCTATTTATTTTTTGTTGCCAATGCTCACTCCGCTTGACAGGTGCGAATGTTTTCAAATGCGACGCGTGGGGCGTTTGCTGATGGCGTTGAAGTCGGAACGCATGCTGGATGATGACGGCAACGTAGCCTAGCGCGGTGTTTACAAATCGTTTTTGGACCTAGATCAGGGATGGGTGATCACAATTTTTCATCTGTGCTACTGGAGGGGTCACATGGGAGGTGTATAATATCACAATGTACTCCATTTCCTGTTTTATGGTTGTCGTCATATATTTTTTAAATCACCTATGATGACATCACCATAAAAATAAACATTAGGAGTGTCAGGCGATTCCAATTTTTAATTGTAATTAGCTTAATCGCAAATCTTCATACTGTGGATTTTTTTTTAATCGAAATATGTCTTTTAATCATTCATACAGTAATTTCATAATAATTCAAAAAATTTAGTTAAAATTGAAAATATATATTGTAAAAAATGAGTGTGATATGGATTTGTGTTGAGGTCATTTTTCTGCCTCTAGATGGCATAATTGCATTTGTAAGATATCGGTGACAGTTCAGTGCATTTTTCTTTTCATTTTTGAGAGCTATTTAATCTTTAACATGAAATAACTTGTGAAATTCTACACATTTTTTAAATTGTAAAATACAACTTGACCCCAGTCTCCACAATTATATGCAATATTATAAAATGTATTACTGCTCAATTTTGACGGTCATTAAAAAAAAATTGTGGCATTAAAGGAACTTGAAATTAACTCAAAATGAATGCACTAATTTTGACACGCCTAATTAACATAAACGCTTTCATGTCCAAACAATCACAACAAAGCCAACGGTACATCTCTTGAAAAGTATGCAAAAATCTCAATTACTTGTAATTGGAGTATGCACGCGTACACACGCGCGCACACAGACTTATACGCAGATGCTCGCGCACACACGCACAGCAAAGGGCCAGATTGTGTCTACTTGAAGCCTGGAGTGCTCCACGGCCACTGCAAACACTCTGAGTCATATCACACAACACTTTTGTCTTGAAGAACACTTAAGTACAATAAATAAAATATGTTGTCTGGCGCAGACGAGTGGAGCCCCGATAGCTATTTTTACCCGGCCGCCTCTTTTGCCTTGACGGGGCAGTTAAGTTGAAACTAAAGGGAGAGGGATGGAGAAGCACATTTGAGAAGAGAGGAGTGAGGCCTTAAGTGGCAAGTTGTAAAAAGAGGATGTTGCCATCTTGTGGTCAGGCATGTAACTGCGGAAAGAAGCCCACATGGGCATCAAATAATCACGCTGAAGAGTAGATCATATTGAAAATGGATTTTATACTGTAAAAACAACAAGTTGATATGTTAAAGCGGGGGAACACTTTATTGTTGTGAAAATGTTCAACTAAGTTGGGGTGGGGGTTGTTAATGTTTGCCAAAATATTAACAAAATTTCTCGTCATAACTTTTTTCAAAAGCAAAAATGATTTGCTCCACTTTATGTGAAAATATTACATCAATGATACTTTAAAATCCTATTTTGACACCATTACCCTTTTTTAAAACCCCAATTTTAAACCCAAACCATAGATTGAAACCCTACCTTCAAAACCTCAGTAACCATAGTTTGAAACCCCAATGCTAGTTTAAAACCCCAATTTGAAACCCTAACTCTACTTTGAAAACAGAAGTCACATATTGTGATGGTTGCATTCATCACTGAAAACCCAACCCACTGTTGAATATTGGGGCCCATGTTTAAAACCCTACTTTGAAACCCTAAAACCCAAATTTAAAACCCTATGTCGAAACCCTAACCCTAACTTGAAACCTAACTAGGAAAGCATAGCCCTAATTTAAAACCCTATGTCGAAACCCTGGCACCAGTTCAAAATCCTAATTTGAAACATAACCCAAGATTAAAACCCTAATTTGAAACCCTAAACCTAATTTAAAACCCTACTTTGAAATCCTAACCCAAATTGAAAACCCCAATTTGAAACCTTAACTAATTTAAACCATAATCCTATTTTAGTACCCTACTTCGAAACCCTAACTCTCGCACCTTCGGACTGTTGCACCCATCAGCTAACACTCTAATCACCGTCAAAAATTGTGACCCTACTTTTAAAAGGCTAATACGAAACCCCACGTGGGTGCGGCGGGTCACAGTTTCGCCAGCTGGATCACCTAAATACACAATCGGGTGCTGTGCTGTGGATGCACGTATGTTTTGTTTTGTTTTACTTCTGACACGGTAGGATGTGCGTCGTGTAGCGAAATCCTCATCATTACCATTTGCGTTAAAAATCCACTTTCCAGTTGCTGCGTGTGTGATCTTCTGCTGATTGCTCATTAAAGCGTTTTGCTTCAGCAAATTGAAGTACTATTATTTGCTGACTAATTCTCGCCACTTAAGTATCTCAGTGATTGGAATAAGTAACTTTAATCGGATATTTACATTTTGGAATAGTTGTGCAAACATGTAACTGGCATTACAGCATATAATTAAGGATTTTTTTTTTTTGCGTATTTATTGAGTGCAGACTTCAGACTACATTTCAGCAGCATATTTCCAACAGGTTAATTCCATGGTTGCGTACGAGACAGCTGGTGTGGCGCAGATGTCCTGACTTTGGCCATATGTTACTGACTAATGACTGTACGCTATGAGAGATGACGCGCACAACATGCGTGGCAACGGAGAGGTCGAATCTTCAGATCCAAATTGAAATCCGACCCAACACGTGATGTGATTGAGAGCCTGACGGCATACACTTTGATATTAGATCCGACAGCTGTGCCACCATTGAAAAAAAAGATGTGATGACATCATTTAGTAACAGTCTTGGGCAATCACTAGTTGTCTTATATAATGGCCTTTTTTTGTCACATAGTAAAGAAACAGCAAGTCTTCCATTTTGGTTAGAATTGTATTGGGTCATTGTGACCATTTCTAGGTGTTTGTCAAAAACGAACCTAGTTTCAATATAATTATTGAGCACTGGGAGAATAATAAACACAATGAGCGCACTCACACATGAGAAGCTGCTGTCAGCCACAGCTCACACCCAGCAGTCTAAAAACAAAAATAATCCAGTTTGGGTCAAAAATGGGCTGATCTACTATTAAGGTCAACTTGACCCAATTGTTGGGGTTGTTTTGTGCAAAATAACTAACCAAAAAGATGTCATTTTGAATAAAACGACTCAAACAATAGGATCGTTTTGTATAAGACAACCCTAAAAAATTGAGAAAGAAAGTAGTGGATTGGTCCATTTATTTATTTATTTATTTATTTTTAACCCAAATTGGGTTTGTTCTATATGAACACAAATAGTAAAGAAAAACTGTTGAGTCTAAAATAACCCAATTATGGGTCAACAGTGGGACGTTCTGCTATTTAAGTTAATTCGATTTTTATTTATTTATTTATTTTTCAACAAAATAACCCAATTTTATCAGCCACAGCTCATGCCCATCACTCTAAAAACAGGGTAATAAAATAACCCAGTTTGGGTCGACAACAGGCTGATCTACTTTTTAGGTCAATTTTGGGGTTTTTGTACAGAATAACCCAAAAATTGGTAATTTTGTACAGAACAACCCTCAAAATTGGGTCGTTTTGTATAAGACAACCCCAGAAATTGAAAAAGAAAGTTTGGTCAAATTAACTCAAGTTGGGGATCTATCTTTTTTTTATTTTTTTCCCCAAATTGGTTTTGTTATACATGAGCACAAATAGCAAATTGCAAAAACAGTTGGTCAAAAATAACCCAATTATGGGTCAAAAATGAAATAACCACTACTTAGGTCAATTTTACCCAACTTTGGTAAATGGATCAAGTTTACCCAACTTTGGTAAAAGGGTCAAATCGGCCCAAGTAGCAGTCAGTCTCTTTTTGACCCAATAAATGAGCTATTTTTGACCCAGCTGCTTTCAGAGGGGCGCATTTACAACGTCTTCAAAAATGTGTTTTAACAAGTCTGAAAGCATTTAAAGAGTTTGGGAGTGATACAAATCTGAAACTTTTTCATTATATGGTCTCTGCAGGTGAGTCAGAAACGTATCCCCGAGATGAAAACTAAAAAGCATTGTTTTTGCACTATAAATAGAAAATGATATTTGAAGTTGTTTTCCCAGACTGCGATTTCAAGCAGGTCCATATTGAAAAGATCATCTCACCATTTGTTTATTCACGCAACTTCATCTCCATGCCACAATAAAGACGCCGGTTATTATCATCTTTTATTGTGCAGAGCGCCTTTTGTCGTCTTGAGCCGGCCCAGCTTTGATGACTGCGTCTCGCCCAAATGTAAATGACGGCGGATAGCGGCCATCTTGCAAGGCGGCCTTTTGATCAGGGGACCCGGCGAATATCCGCTTTGCCCCCTCCGCCGCTCTAATTAGAAAGTTAACTATGCGTTCGTGTATGAACACCAACAGCCCCCCCCCCCCTCAAAGCTTTCTCTTGTCTTTACCGGCAATGTCGGCCTTTCATCTGTGAAGGGAACATGTTTACAAATCAAAGCGAGTTCTCCTGCTAATGACGACAGAATGTTTGTGTGTGCGCTTTTAAGCTGCACGATTAGGTTACATGATTAGTTTTTTTTTTTGAAAGGGCTTTTGTATAGAATGGCTGGAATGACGAATGGATGTCATCTCGATAGGTTCTGACTGTTGTTTAGATGTCGCTAACAAGATGTCAAGAGGTGTGAACTTCTTGAGATGAGGTGGATATCCATCAACAGCATGCAAAGAGTTTCTCCTGACCTCTGGCTGTGCTGTTGTGTGTTTATTTATCTGAGTATATGTGTTGTGAATCCTTGCCCAACACAAGCAATAACAAATCCAAGTGTTATACTTCATCCGTGACAACTGAAATGACGACACTGTCGTGTGTATTTCACTGTATTCCTATTTCTATTAGAATTAGAAAGCCGAACAAATTGCATTTCAACTAGCAGGTGTTGGACCCTAGAGGCTTCCACTGTATTTCTACATGACATTCAAGCCCAAGCATTACGTTGCTTCGTTTGTAATTCGCAAACATACAGATTCGGCAACACCAGTGTGAAAGCAACAGCGTGTCAGTGTTACCCATGGGCCCGTATGATATTTTTGGATTAGGCGTTAACTCCATCGAGAATTTCAAGTCAGCTAAGGTTTTATCGCCAAATTCTCAACATAGGCAAGATCCTCGTAAGCATCTGTCGGCCGGCCGAGCTGTCAACTGCGTGTCTGACTTTTGACATCAGGGAGGAATAAAAGAACACTGAAATGAATTCTGTCCATTCTGAGGCTTTTATTGCTGCATCCTTTTACTGTTTTCTTTGCTGTCTGTCTTTTAAGACCACTCAACAGTTGCGTACAATTTCACCCTTAAAGAGACCGTAAACCTAATAACTGAATCGCTCCTTTTCCTTTTGGCTTTTCCCTTGATGGGTCGCCACAGCGAATCAGTTGCCTCCATCTCAAGAGCAAATATTGCCTATATATAGCTGTCAAGATATCTATCGAGCTAGCTATCTCGCTATCTTGCTGTCTAGCTAGCCAGCTGGCAATCTAGCAATCTATCTAGCAAGCTATTTAGCTAGCCACCTAGCTATATAGCTAACCATTTAGGGATGTAGCTAGCTATCTTGCTATCTGTCTCGCTAGTCATCTAGTGCTCTAGCTAGCTATCCAGCTACACATCTAGCTAGCCATCTAATGATGTAGCTAGCTATCTCGCTATCTTGCTGTCTAGCTAGCCAGCTGGCAATCTAGCAATCTATCTAGCAAGCTATTTAGCTAGCCACCTAGCTATATAGCTAACCATTTAGGGATGTAGCTAGCTATCTTGCTATCTGTCTCGCTGGTCATCTAGTGCTCAAGCTAGCTATCCAGCTACACATCTAGCTAGCCATCTAATGATGTAGCTAGCTATCTCGCTATCTTGCTGTCTAGCTAGCCAGCTGGCAATCTAGCTATTTTTCGTTAAAGCTGTCTAGCTAGCCATCTAGCTATGTAGCTAGCCATCTAATGATCTAGTTACCTAGCTAGCCAGCTAGCGATCTAGCTAGCTACTTAGCTAGCTATTTTGTCCGTTTTTCCATAGGAAGAACGGAGAGTGCAGTCTTGTGAATTTGCCAAGAATGGTCTTTCTAAGAATGCACAGGATAAAGTTTTTCACAGTGCGAGTCTCTTTGTAAATTAAAATGGCTGTGTACTCCCCCCACCCCCCGACTCTGACATGCTTCCTTGATAACATTATGAAATGCATCTTGGGATATTTTACTAGCCAAGCCTTCACAAGGATCCTTGGTTTACGCTAGCTGACAAGAACAACATCCGGGTGTCCCCTGTGTGCTTGGTTTATTCATACTCTCAATTGGAACTTGGGCCACGACTGATGACGTGTCACAAGATCACAAGGTACAATGTAAGAACGGACAATAATGCAAATTGAGAAAGGGCTTCTATCTAACTAGCTTTTTAGCTAACTAGCTATCCACCTGTCATGATACACCTTCTTCACACAGTGTTTGCTCATTGGTCCATTCGTGAACCCTTTTGCCATTGCTCACAGGGGACAGACATTGCTCCGCTTAACATGTTCTTCAAAACAAAGACAAAGAAAGAAAGTAAAGAAATCGAAGTTTTCGTCGCAAAATGCGCAAGGGTGTTTTTTTGTAGCACGCAACTCGGAAGTCTAAACAATTTAGGACCATGTCATGTCCCTTGGTCATCAAGGGTACATCGCAAATAATCGGACAAAGGCGACGGGTTTTAAGACAGCCACCTCTTCTTTCTAATGTGACAGAGAAGACTGACAACTGACAACTGTTCCTGAAACACATGCATTCTTTGAGGAAGAAAGGTTGACCTTTTACAGACTGCATGTGGATATGTGAGTGAGTAATGTGTTTTTGATTTAAAACTGGAAAATTTTAAACTGTAAAGCATGTTTGAGTTCTTTTCAAAAGCACTTTATAAATACAATTTATTTATTTATTTTATTTATTTATTTTTTTGATTTTTGAAAAAAAAAAATACAAAAAAAAAATATATGTATAAATTTAAAAAAGGAGAGCAATGATGATGACATGTCAAATCGGTAAAATTACCGAATGAACAATACTGAGATCTCCAGGGAAAAAATAAAAATAATAATAAATAAATACAATTTATTATTATTATTATCATCATCATCATCATTAATGAACAAGCATTGCATTCACTAATTATAAGGGGGAGACTGGAAGTTTTTGCTGAAATAATCAAATAAATGCTATACAGCTAATCCAAAATAAATGCTAGCTAATGCTGTGTTTACAAACTGCAATGAACAAGCTTTCAGACTCGACTTTCCAAGTTAGTGAGAAAGCTATATTAGTCTTGACATGAGTCAATGTGTGTTTCATCCATGGTGGATGAGGTGAAAGGCGTTCTAAAAGTAACTCGAGCGGGGCTGGTTTGAATTTGAATTGCGTTTCCTTTATGGCTGGTTTGTGTCATTGCACAAAAGATAAATACATGTATATTTATTTATACATTTGTGATATCTTTTACATAAAAATCTAGTAATGGGATAAAGTCTGAAGACATTTTGTGTAAAACAAAAGACATTGAAGATGTTTATCTATCGATCCATCCATCCATCCAAAAGGTCCTGATGAAATAAATCCTATGAAAGGTCCAAAACATCCCCAGTATGTTGGCAGCGGAGTAGAGTACAAATCACTTGTTACATGCTCATGTTGCCGTTTGGCCTGTACAGCGAGGCTGCGTGCTTGTATATTATTTTTATAACCCTTTTCCCAGGACACTAGATCGCTGTCAAATTACGAGGTTAATTCCTGCCCTCTGCCTCAGTAATCAACACCGCCGGCGAATCCAAAAGAACATTCTTCTCTGCTTTTAGTGTCTGAGCTAGTATATACTGTACGTGCATCCAGGACGGCGTGTTTGTTCTGGCCTAATTAAAAAAAGAGCTTGTCTGTTTTCGGAGGTTTAGTGGCTGACTTAAGCCTCCGAAGTGTGCAAATGACAGATACGGTTGCAGACCTTGTCAACACAATGGCACACTGTTGGGGGGGGGGCAGTAACAAGACGCAAGTAACCCTTGTGGGGGGTCGGGGGGTGTAGTAGTAACAAGACGCAAGTAACCCTTGAGGTCACTTAAATGGGATTCATCCTTATGTAACCATTATTTTTGATACATGCATTTCCAGGCCTTGTTGTGCGTCGTCGTCATGGCGAGTAAGTGACACAGACGTGGAGTACTTCCTTGTCGGGGGGGCTAATGAGCTCATGTAACAGATCGTGGATGTCATTAACTGTCGCTCATCTGCGCAGAGAAACAAAACGATGCTCGGCACATCTGCAGGCCTGGTTTGACGTATTTGCATCGTTAGGAAAATGAGGTGTCGTGAGGTGTCATCTGCTTACTGTTTGTGTTGAAGCGACATTATGTAAGAGTTGAATCCAAAATCCATTTGATTTTACATGCAGCTGACACTTCATTAGCCACTTTTTTTTTTTTAACTGACTTTACTTGATTAGCACTATCAGAGATAATCATAATTTAAAATGATAATTATGTGCAGTATTTAACACAATTGTTAGTTTTATATGATTTTTATGACCCAAATTTAATTTAAATGGAATCTTAGTCTTTAAAAATAGTAATTAAATCCTTAATTTAATATCTACAATCAAATTTGTCCTTTAAAATTAACAATAAATTATAACACTTCTTATTTCAGAACATAAATAAATAGTATTTTATTTAACAGTTAAAATTGATAACGTTCAAAATGTAATAACATTTTACCTTTAAAATCATAAAAATAATACAATAATAAATAAATAAATATTTTATTGAATGAATTAAAAACTACAAAGTACATTTTAGTAAAATCTAAAATGCATTTATTCATATAAATTGAATCATTTGAAATTAATAGTAAAATGTAATAATAATAATAATAATAATTTGCAATAATAATAATAATACTACAATAATAATGGTAACAATAATAATCATCATTTTGCCCACTTATTGACTGTTTGAATGTAAGTATGAGTGGTTGTCTGTTTGTAAGAGATAACTGGGATTCGCTGGCGACCAGGCTATGCTGCCTTTTGCCCAAAGCCCAAAGTGGTATTAAAAAGACATGAATATATGGAATTTTAGCCTTAAAGATAAAAATAAGGAATTCTTCTCAAGCATTTTCAATGAAATCTGAGAAATGTATTTCTGTTCGCTTTTTGATGAGAATGTCTGCCGGGCACGTAAGGGCAGCTTTCTTGTTGTGTCCTTGCCTGGCACATATGTGGCATGAATTAAAAATGAGCCCGCTCCAGTTGTAGAGGGGACACGCATTATTTTATTTTTTTTTACTTCTTTCTTTGTGTGAAGTCGAGCAACAACTTGCAGCAGTCGTGTCAAATCACAGCTGGTGCGTTACAAAAACTTTGATAAGTTCACTACTTGTACTTGAATAAATCATTTTGACCTTAGCCTTTCGAATTAAATCAATGTCATGGAAATACAGTATTAGCTTTGGATGCTGATA